>NC_087194.1:1922514-1947514 GCF_035594125.1 Scylla paramamosain | reverse complement strand
ACATCAAGAATGCAAAAGGACTTAACCACATAACCTACAAAATCCTAGAGTCCTTTATCCTATTCATCCACATCCTATGGCATCCTTTAACCCATCCTACAGGGCACAAGACACACAAACCAATCCTTTCTTTACCCCCTTAAAAATACAAATGAATAAGAATAAAATAAATAAATCCTTTACATATCCTTTACAAATATCCTTTCCTCCCAAAAAGACAACAAAAACATCCACATCCAACTCCATGCCGTCCCACCCACCTGTGACATCCGCATCCAAGTCTCTGTCATCTGTGGCCAGCTCGGAGTCATCCAGAAGGTCGGGAGACTGGAGTGGCTGCTGTAAGGACCTTCTCTGTGCTGCCAGCTGGGCGTGGAACTCCTCCCGTGCCTGTGTGGATGATAGTGGATAAGTGGTGGATGAGGTGCGGGTGAGAGATGGATGATAGGTCGAGAGGTGGATTGGTGTGGGTGAGTGGGTGGTGATGAAGTGTATATGTGGATGCAAGGTGGACTGGTGTGGATGAGTGGTGGGTGACAGGTGGATGAAATGTGGATGAGATGAGATTTCTATGAGATGACAGGTGAATGAGGTGAATAGGTGGATGAGAAAAATAAATAAATAAATAAACAAATAAATAAATAAATAAATAAATAAATAAATAAACAAATAAATGAATAAATAAAAGCTATAAAAGAAAAAAAACGAGAAAAATAAAAGGCCTACAGTATCCTTGAGGCAACATCCTACAAAATAAGTAAATAAATAAATAAATAAATAAATAAATAAATGAATAAATAACAAGCAAATAAAAAAACAAAAACAAAGAAAGAACCAACACACCATCCTACAGTATCCTAGCAGGGCATCCTACCTGGAGAATCGCGTCCTCAGGGGCCCCGTGCTCAATGGCGGCCTTGAGAGTTGCCTCGGGGTGGGACGAGCCGAGGGGGTTGGGAACGAACCTTTTCCTTCTCCTTGAGTCGTCCTCCCAAGAGTCTAATTTCCAGAACTGTGAGGGCGTCCTGGAATGGGTGGGAATGGTGAGTGGGGTCAGGAATGGGTGGCTGCAATGGGGTGGGAATGGGAAGTGGGGGTCAGGAATGGGGTGCTTTAATCGTAGGATGGGTGGGAACTAGTGGGTGTGGTCAGGAATGGGTGGCTGGAATGGGAAGTGGGGTTTAGGAATGAGAGGCTGGAATGAGGTGGGTAAATGCTTAAGATAAATAAATAAATAAATAAATAAATAAATAAATAAATAAATAAATAAATAAATAAATAAACACACACTTAAAACATCCTTTATTTATTGACCCCTTTCACTCCCTCCTCCAGGTTAGGTCAGGTTAGGTCAAGTTAGGTCACTCCCTCCCTCTCTCATTCACTTCTCATTGGAGATGGACCATGTCAGGTTATGTTAGGTCAGATCACTCTCTCTCTCTTGTTACTGGTCATGTTTGTTAAAGAGAAGGTTAGTTAAGGTCATTCCCCCTCTCTCCCCTCACTTATGTCTTCTTAGCAAATGAAGCATGCCAGGTCAGGTCAGGTCAGGTCAAGTTAGGTTAGAGGCCTTCCCCCTCACTCATGTTTAATCAGCAATACAGTGCCAGGTTAGGTCAGGTCACACTCATTAGCTGTTCCCTCCTTCCCTCCCTTGTCTCTTATCACTCATTGGATCCCCCTCTCCACCTCACTCACGTCTTGTTAGCAATGGAGCGCGCCAGGTTACCCCAGGCGCCGTGCTTGTTCGACAGGATGTTGGTGATCTTGTCCAATATTCTTGCAGCCACTACATTGTCTCTTCTGCGAGCTGCTGTGATTAGGTGATCGCACATTTTCTCCTCCTCCCGCCTCTCCAATACTGTTGTGGCGCATAGGGACTGCAAGGAACGGTGAGGTGAGAGATAGGGACTTCAGGAGCTTGGAGAAGGGAGGAGAGAGACTGGGATAGAGAGGAGAGACAGGGGAGAGGAAGGACTGGGATAACTAGCTGTAAGAATGAAGGGGAATAAAATATGAAAGACAATACATGGAGATTACAAGGAATTATGGGAATGAAGAGGGAACTAGAGGAGGCTGGAATAAAGAAGGAAGAGGAGAAAATATATTGAAGGAAGAAATGGAATAAGACAGGGATTAAGGACAATTATATAGACAGTGGGAAGGAGGTGGAAAGAGGGGCTAGAATGAAGAAAGGGAGATAAAGAAGAAATAAAATGAGAAATAAAGGAAAGAAAAAATACCATCTCTCTCTCTCTCTATTTCTCACCTCAAATTCGGCATGCTTCAAAACATCGTCAGCTCTCATGCGGTTGAGGATAAACTCTGCTTCGTTGGCAACCCTCACTATGTGGTCCTTCATGGCATGGGAGAGAAGTCTGGGGAGGGAGGGAAAAAATATAATGACACTTTTTTTTCACATTTTTTTTTCACTAAATAGACGTCTGTTGATTTCAATTTAGCATAAAGTTATTTGTGTATGGTTGGATGGCTGGATGAATGTATGGTTGGGTAGTTGGGTAGTTGGGTGGGTGACTGGATGGTTGTATGGTAGGGATAATTGGATAGTTGGACTGTCGACATCTTAGTAAGTCAAAAAATTAGGATTCTCTGCAATTTCTTTTATGCCACACACACAGACAGACAGACAGACACACCCACAGCCACACAAACACATGCACACCTTGACCAACTCACCTGCCCTCGTTAATCAGCTCAATGAACGCCAGACCAGCATGTTTTTGTAGAGAGTTCTGCCACTCCTGAGAACACAGCAGCATTACCAGTTCCACCACGCTTTGGCTGTGTTTGAAAGTCATCAGACCTGTGGAAGTGAGGTTAGGTTAGGTTAGGTAAGGCTATTGTGGGTTGGGCTGGGTTAAGTTTGGTTAGGTCAGTGTGGATTTAGTTTAGTCTGGTAGGGTTGGGTTGAAATAGATAGATGGGCAGGTAGAGATAGATAGATGGATAGATACATGGACAGACAGACACACAAATCAACTAAATAAATAACAAACAAACAAACAAACATCCCACAGCCCCCAAACGTACCTTCCATCAACAGCTCCTGCCCATGTGAACCAACAAGAGTCTTGGAGAGGAAAGGAGCGAAATCGACCATAATCTCCCTTAGAAGTGGCGACACCGACCCGAGCGCCATCTCCAGCTTCTGCGTGAGGGAGGCTTCGCGGGACGGGGTAGGGATGGGGAGGTCCGAGTGCAGGAAGGGCTTAATATTGAGGTCTTCAGGTCGGTGGGGCTTCACGGAGGCAGAATCGGAGAGGTTGGACGGAGAAGGCAGCACGGAGATTTGTCCAGCAAGGCTCTGAGGATCTGGCTGCTGCGGTGGTGGTGGCGGTGGTGGTACAGGCTGTGGTGGTGGTGGTGGTGGTGGTAGGGATGGCTGTAAGAATATTTGCCTGGTGCTGTGGTGTTTGCTAAGCTATTGTTTGTTTGCATTTTTTTAGCGCGGTGTTCTAATTTTCGTTTTTTGTTTATATTTTTTTTAACTATGGTGTTTTAAGTCATCCATATCATTATCTTCTATCTTCATTATTGTTTTTATTTTCTCTTATCATTTTCAGTCTTAATCTTACCTGTGTGGTGGCGGTGGTGGTAGCTGGGGGTGGTGGGGGCTGCGGCACACTGTTGCTGCCACCGCTGCTGTTGTCGCAGCTTCCTGATTCTGTCATGCCATACACTGTGGAGGTCAGGTGAGGTCAGGTGGGGTTTGGTTAGGTTAGGTTAAGTTAGGTTAGATGAGGTTATGTCAGGTTAAGTTAGGTGAGGTCAGGTGAGGTTAGATGAGGTTTTGTCAGGTCAGGTCAGGTGAGGTTTTGTCAGGTCAGGTCATGTTAGGTGAGGTTTAACATTATTTTTATTTATACTATTTTTTAACTTTATTTCATTTGATTGTTCTTATTTTTACTTTTGCTATCTTGAACAATTTTTTATTTTCATTTTTTTTATTTTCAACCTTACTTTTCACTGATTTTTTATTTATTTACTTATTTATTTTTGCTTATGACTAGCCTTTCCCTCCCTTCCTCCTCCTCCTCCTCCTCTCTCTCTCCTCTTCTTCTTATTCCTCTTACCTCTCTACCCTTCTCCTCTTCTTCCTATTACCCATCCTTGTTCTTCTACCCGTGCTCCTCTTCCTTTTACTCCACTCCCCCTCTTCCTGCCCTTCCTCCTCCTCCTCCTCCTCACTCCAACCACTCCTCCTCCTCCTCCTCACCTGACTTCTGTGACTTGGCATCCCCTTCCTCAGGCGTGGCATCGTTGAGGTTCACGTCAGTCCAATTGTCTTCAGCAGGGGGGTGGTGCGGGTGGGGGTGGTGGGGGGCCTCCTCATTCAGGCTCACCCCTCCAGACCCCGCCCCACTGCCCCCACCTCCCTCACTCCCGCCCTCCACCCCCTCGGAACCCTAGTTTGAGGGGGTAACAGCTGGTTAGTGGTGGTGGTGGTGGTGGTAGTGGTTGTAGTAATAATAATAATAATAATAATAATAATAATAATAATAATAATAATAATAATAATAATAATAATAACAGTGGTGGTGATGATAGATGTGGTAATAATAGTAATAGTAATGGTAGTAGTAGTAGTAGTAGTAGTAGTAGTAGTAGTAGTAGTAGTAGTAGTAATAATAATAATAATAATAATAATAATAATAATAATAATAATAATAATAAAAATAGTAATACAAGTAATATAAAGATGAAAAAAAACAAAGCATGGGAAAGAAATTAAAATCATGATGATAAATGATAATTCTAGCAGTGCTAATGCTAATAATAACAACAATAATAATAATAATAATAATAATAATAATAATAATAATAAGAAGAAGAAGAAGAAGAAGAAGAAGAAGAAGAAGAAGAAGAAGAAGAAGAAGAAGAAGATTCAAAGGGAACAATTATGATGAAATGGCTATAATACAAATTCTACTACTACTACAACAACAACGACAACAACAACAACAACAACAACAACAACAACAACAACAACAACAACAACAACAAACCATCACCATCACCATCACCATCACCACAACAACAAAAAAAATCAACCACCCTAAAAATCAACAATAAAAAAATAAAAAAATAAATAAAATAAAAAACAAAATAAATAAATAAATGAATAAATAAATAAAATAGATGAAAAAAAAGAAAAAAGAAAAAAAAAAAAAACTGACAACAAAACTTCAATAAAAACAAATAAACTGACTTAAAAAAAAATTTGCTATATAAGAAACACACACACACACACACACACACACACACACACACACACACACACACACACACACGTACATGCAGCAACTAAAACCAAAATAAAGTTCACATGTATGTACGTATAGAGGGAAGCTTCATGTGCGCCAAAAGACACTGCAAAAACGTTCATGTGTGCGTGAGAGAGCCGCTGCAAGGTGCGCATGAAGCCATCACGCACAGGAAACGTACACGTGTGCGCGGGAACAATTAAGCGCGTGCGTGGAAATTTTTGGCAGCGAAAAACGAAATAAACAATTAAATAAAGAAATAGATAAATAAATAAATAAGATAATAATGAAACAGACAGACAGACAGATTAGTGTTCCATGCATTTCAAGAGAATCACAATCACACACACACACACACACACACACAAATGCAGCGAGCGAGTGGGCGGGTGGATGAGCGGATGAACACACAAGGCAAGGCGGCAGGTGGATACAAGTGGATTACCTTATGGTTAATGAGGGCGGATCTGGCTAATGGCTTGGTCATCTTTCCACCATACGTATTACATCCATATTTAGGGATGGAGGCTGAGACTAAAGTATGGTTCGACTGTGGGGGAGGCGAGGGAGTGGTGATGGGGGAGGGGGGGATGGGAACAGGTGGAAGTGGTGGTGGTGTTTTGGGAGTCGAAGGGAGGGATGGAGGGAAGGGAGGAATAAAAGATTGGAAGGAAGGCAATGAAGGAAACAGGGAAATGAGAGATTAAGAAGGATGGAAGGAAGAGAGAGAAGGGATAAAAGAAGAGATTATGAAGAAAGAGGGAATGAAAGGAGGAAAGATTATGAAGAATGGAAAGAAGGAGAGGAGAGAATGAAAGAAATGAGATTATGAAAGAAGAAAGGGCGAGGAATGAAAGAAGGAAAGGAAGGAGATGATAGGGGATGGAAGGAATGAGAGATAAAGAAGGAAGAGAATGAAAAATAAGGAAGAAAGGAGGGAGAGAGATAAGGGAAGGAGTGATAAAGAAAGAAGGAATGTGGGAAAGATAAGAAAATGAGGGAATGAATGAAGGAAGGAAGGAAGGAAGGAAGGAAGGAAGGAAGGAAGGAAGGAAGGAAGGAAGGAAAAAAAGGATAGACAAAAAAAAAATAAATAAAGAAGGAAAAAAGACAAATATACAGAAATAGAGAAAGACAGAAAACATTGCAAAGAAACAAAAGATAAACAGAGAAAGAGAAAATAAAAAAAATAGAGAAGAAAAGGAGAAAAACAGATGAGAAAGCAAATAAAAAAGTTAAATAAAAAAATAAGAAAAATAATTTGGAAAAAAGAGAAAGGGAAGAGAGAGAGAGAGAGAGAGAGAGAGAGAGATAGAGGCAGAAGAGATGTGGGGAGGGGAAGGGAGGAGAAGGAAAGAGCGGGTTAGATGTCTAGATCAAACGAGCACTGGAACTATCAATTAGTAACAAGCAGGAAGACAATTATGATTAATATTACACTAAAATTTGTTAGTTAGGTTAGTGCGTGTGCCAAGTGAGGAGAGAGACACTGTATTGACCTATAACTTGGTAAATAGACAAGTGGATAGATAGATGGGTGGATATATGCGTGGACTGACTGACCGACCGAATGACTGACTGACTGACAGACTGATAAACAAACATGTCTCTATCTTCTACTGCTATTTTCACGCTAACTGCTCCTCTGATCTTGCTAAATGCCCACCTCCTGTTCTCCCATGGCCTCCCTGCACGACACTTTCTACTTTCTCTCACCGCTATTCTGTCCACCTCTCTAATGCAAGGGTTAACCAATATTCTCGATCTTTCATTCCTTTCTCTGGTAAACTCTGGAACTCCCTGCCTGCTTCTGTATTTCCTCCTTCCTGTGACTTAAGTTCTTTCATGAGGGAGGTTTCAAGACACGTATCCTTCAATTCTGGATGACCTTCTGACCTTTCTTCACTCTTTTTGTTGCTCTTGCCCAGTGAGAGAAAAAAAGATTACCTACCCTATTGAAGATAAGATCACTACACTCTCCCAGTCCTCTCCCAACCCCTGCATTCTAACACACACAAACCTACCCTAACCTAACCTCACCCTACCCTAACCAAAACACACTTACACACTCACACACCCTCCCAGCCCTCTTGTAACTCTCACCTTGATGGAGGGCGGACCAGACGAGGCATTGGAGCAGTGGTCGGATGCCAGAATGGATGAATTGTGTTGATCAACCACTATTACTTCGTACTCACCATCCTCGTCCACCTCCCCTGTTCTCTCTGAGCCTGTGGGGGAGACAAGGGTCAGTTGGGGAGAGATTTTACGGGTTCATGGTTCAGTTTGGGGAGGGTTTTAAAGGTTCAACTGGTCTTGGGGAGGAAATAATGGGAGGAAATGGGGTTTTAATTCAATTTGGGGAGATTTTTTTTTTTTTACAGTTTTTAGGGAGAAAATGTGGTTTTATTAAATCTGGGAAGGGTTTTAAAGGTTCAACTGGTCTTGGGGAGGAAATAATGGGGAGAAATGGCGATTTATTTAAATTTTCCGGAAGATTATTTTATGACACTGAGGAGACGGGGAGAAAACGAGGTTACAGTAATTTAAGGAAAGAAATATGGGGAGTAATTAGGTCAGTTTGGGGTTTGTTTACATTTGTGGAGTTAATCTAAGGGTAAGAAAAAGAGTTTTGGGGAGGAATGGGGCATAATATTCTCTCTCTCTCTCTCTCTCTCTCTCTCTCTCTCCCAGGATGTTAAATTATAATACATAGTCACAAAAATACAGGTATAGGTGCATGGGTGGTTATACACATACGTATACAGCCTCTATGCAATCTTTAATACAATATCTGCATTTATTTAAGCTTATACAATTTCATACACAACATACAATGCCTGCTGGTGCCTCTTGTAGCTGTATGTAGGTGAATAAGAATGAAGATACAAAAGAATACACAATACATATAAGCTCTTACCAAAAAACTCACTCACGCATACGTACACACACACTCACGTACATACATACATACATACATAAAAAATTAACTGAATAAAATAAATGTATAAATAAATAAATAAACAATTAAATAAATAAAAAAAAGTTGAATTTATTTATCTATTTTGCCAGCATCTAATTTCAAAGTCTACAGAAATAGCTAAAAAAAAAAAAAAACAATAAATAAAATAAAATAAAATAAAATAATACAAAAAAAAAAATAATAATAATAATCGATACATTTTATTTTCTGGCGACTTAAAGAAAACTGAAGGGGAAAGAAAATGAACAGATAATCAATTTGAGTACAATAATCTGTAGGTGACGGTACGATGGCACAAAAGTTAATGATTACCAACTGTGTCCTTACCTGGGGGACATAAGAGATCTAGGTAAACAACATGTACAATAATCTCTAGGTGATGGTACGATATCTACTGAAATACCACGAAAAATGAAGATTACAAATTGTTTTTTTACCTTAGCACTTACAAATATAAGTAAACAACATGTACAATAATTTCTAGGTGCTGGTACGACTCCTAACAGTACAGGTGAATGGGGGGGCAGTGAAAATACAGGTGTGCTAGCCTAACGAACCTGTACCTCTATCCTCTGTGCCCTTTGTGGAAGCAGGAGTGGATGAGGCGGAAGATGACTCTACTCCAGTGGTATCCAAGGGCCCATCCTTCCGTTTAGCCTTGGCAGGACCTCCAAAGAGCGTCCTTCTCCAATCCTTATCTTTCTCCTTGCTGAAAACCCCACCTGGAATTCCCACCACATATTTCGACTCCAAAGTCTTCGTGAATTTTGGCAGTAGTGGAGGCTGTGGTGGCGGTGGTGCTTGTGTGGGTAAGTTTGGCAATTGTTTCTTAGCTGTGGCACCCTTCGCCGCTGGCCCTGCTGGTGTGGAGGGCTCAGGAAGGCACTGTTTGACGGTGGCCGGTGGGTGGCTCTGTTTAAGGTTGCTGGGTGCCACGGACAGCGTCAGAGAGGGGAGGGCTAGTGTGGAAACTGCCGAGACTTTCACATTTTGGCTCATGGGGGGTAATTGTATAGTTGATATGGTGTTGGATGGTTCCAGTGGCAATACAGCGACTCCTCCTTCTCCCTCCTCCTCCTCGTCTTCCTCCATTTCCTCCTCCTCTGTCTCCTCTTTCTTCAGTTTTCCTTCCTCCTTGTTCTCCTTTATCTTCTTCGGTTTCATCATCTCCACCATCTCCTCCTCTCTGATCTCCTTCCCTTCACTCCCTTTGTGGTTAAGTAATGGGAGCAGTTTATAAAAGAAGGTTAAGGGTAAAGCTGTTCCCTTGACCTTTCCTGACCTTAATATATCCAGTAAGGTGCTTTGTTTAGTGAGAATGTGTTTACCTGGTTATGACACACACACACACACACACACACACACACACGGATGCATATAGATGAAATGAATAAAAAGTTGAATAATGGTTGAAAATCTGCAATTTGAAGTGAACAAAAGGAGAAATAAAGTAAAAGGAATATTTGTATATCAATAAAGGTTTTTAATGATAATGAAGGAAAATGTTAAGAAAATGCAATAATAATAATAATAATAATAATAATAATAATAATAATAATAGATAAATAAGTAAATGAATAAATGGTTGTAAGATAATTTTTTTACTATTCTCTCTCTCTCTCTTTCTCTCTCTCTCTCACACACACACACACATACACACACACAGGCTTACACACTCTTACAAAAACAAACTCTCTCTCTCTCTCTCTCTCTCTCTCTCTCTCTCTCTCTCTCTCTCTCTCTCTCTCTCTCTTACTCTCTCTTACTCTCTCTTACTCTCTCTTACTCTCTCTCTCTCTCACCCTCTCTCTCTTACACACCCAATGTCTCCTCCCCACACACCCACACATCCTCCCACTCACCTCCCACTCACCTGAGAAATGGTGTTGCGTGAAGGCCCCGTTGGTGTGAGTGGGGTGCGGAGGGGGGGGTGGGGACGCTGGGGCATTCGAGGGGGGCTCCAGAATGTCCCTATATTTTGAGACCATTAAGACGGAGATGAAGTAAACGATGGCTAAGGAGAGGAACTGTGCTTGTTTGGTCTCCTCCTGCAATGATTGAATGGGTCGTTAAGAGATTTTTAGGAAGGGATAATTCTAGGGATTTTTTTTCCTGCTAGGGTATTTTTTTCAGGGTATTTTAACAGTTTAGGGTTTCTTGGGGGTGTGTGTATAGTTGGGTTGGGTGTGGTTGAGTTAGGTTAGGCTAGGTGTGGTTTGGTTGCGTTAGGTTAGGTTTGGTGAGATTTGCTTGGGTTGGGTTAGGTTAGGTTAGGTTAGGTTAGGTTAGGTTAGGTTAGGTGTGGTTTGGTTGGGTTAGGTTAGGTTTGGTGAAATTTGGGTTGGTTTGGTGGTTTTTCTACATTAGGTTAGGTTAGGTTACTGTCTAAATATAATGCTTGAATATAAATGTTTGAATGAGGAAAGGTTTGATTGACCGACTGACTGACTGACCTAGAGCTATAATGATAAAACAAATAAAAAAATAATAATATAAATAAATAAATAAAACTGACAACATGAACAAAACAATAAAAAAAAAATAAAAAAAGAGAAAAAAAAAAAAAAAATAAAATAAAATACATTAATAAATACCACCGGCACTAACAACCAAACAAACGATAACGACCCCTAACCACCACAACTACAGGCACTCACCACATCCCTGTAGATCACTGCCCTGAGCCTGTTGACGTCCATATCCTGCAACAGCTTCTCTGGGTCCCTCACTGGGCTGTTTTGTGTACCAAGATTCTCCACAATATTCTGAAAAGGAGTGGGTGGATTAGCTGGGAGGGAAGGGGGGCAATGGGTGGTGGAGAGGAGAGGGTGATGACAGGGAAGGAGGGAGAGAAGAGAGAAGAGAGAAGGGAGGGAAGTGAGGGATAGAGGAAGAACTGGTAGAAGGAAGGAAGGAAAGGAAGGAAGGAAGGAAGGAAGGAAGGAAGCAAATATTTGTTTAGTTGATGAAGGAAGGAAGAGAGGAAGAATTGGTGGAAGAAAGAAAAAAAGAAACAAACAAACAAAAAAACTATCTAAACCTCAATAAAACATCCACCTCTCATCCACCTCTCATCCACCCACACCAACAAAACAAAACGCCCATCCACAGTCATCTACTCCCCAAAAAACACAACCCACCAATCCACCCACCTCATCCACTCATCCACATACCTTGGGGGATGCCTGAGCTCCGCGGATGAGGGAGTGGATGTGACGCGACTTGTTCATGGGCTTGATTCCACCATTTCCACCTGCTCCGTTTACCTCTTGCAGCCTCGTTCTTTCTCGACACTCCAAACAGTTGCGGACAGCCACCGTGCAGACCTGAAGTGGATGAAGTGGATGAGGTGGATGGGTGAGGTGGATAAATTACTGTTTACACTTTTATTTATTCATTTTCACTTCTTTTCTCTTTCTTTCTCTCCTTCCTTTTCTCTCTCTCACATAAACAGAGGAAGAGATGAGAAGAAAAGAAAGAAAAGGAAAGTGAGAAAATGAAGCAAAAATTACTCTCTCTCTCTCTCTCTCTCTCTCTCTCTCTCTCACAAACATTCTTAGTAAAAAAAAAAAAGGAAGAACAAAAGAAAGAAAGAAAGGAGAGAGAGATAGAGAAAAAAAAAACACCCTCTCTCTCTTTCTCTCTCCCTCCCTCCCTCCCCCTTCCTCACTCTCACAAACACACAAGAATTCTTAATCAAATGAGGAATAGGAAGAAAAAAAAAGAAGAAAAGAATGAAGCAAAAATTAAGACCCCCCCTCCCTCCCTCTCTCTCTCTCTCTCTCTCTCTCTCTCTCTCTCTCTCTCTCTCCTTACCAAACGCAAGCACTGCCTCAAAATCCCTCCACTTGACATGTTCTTTTCCGCTTCCAGCTCCGAGAAATTGAGAGAAGAGGCAAACACAAGAACGTCGGCCATGTTGACGAGGCGGTGCAGGAAGGACACAGCCACCTCCACCCCCATGCCCTGCGTCGGCTCCAGCACGTCCAGCTCGTTCTGTCGTTAGGGTAGTTAAAGAAGGGGTGCTAGGTTGGTTAGGGTAATTTTATAGGTATTTTTGGTTATCTAGGGTATTTTGGGGTGTTTTAGGGAATTGTGTGGTTTTTAGGTTTTTTGAGATTTTTTTTAGGGAATATTTTAGGATACTTTGTTTTTTAAGGGACATTTTAGGTAATTTCTGGGGATATTTTTAAGGTTTTCAGTAATAATAGGGTACTTTTTATGTCAACAGGGTGGTTCTTACAGATTTAAGGATATTTCAAGGGAGATTTCTAAATATTTTTCTCACTCCTTCCCTCTCCCTCTCTCTTCCTTCCTTCCCTTTCCTCCACTTCCCTCATTTCTTTCATCTCTCATTCCCTTCCTTCATCTCTCTCCCTCTCTATCCCTCCCTCCCTTCCTCCTTCTGTATCTCCATCCCTCACCTCTATCTCCAGCCCCTTCCACACCCACACTTACATTAGGAGAGGTCGCGGAGGCCAGCAGAGGCAGCAGCCCTCCACAGGCGATGATGAGGTTGTCTGCTAACTGGGAAATGAGATGCACTGTGTTCACTACAAAGATGGCGTTTTCACTGTTGTTTACAAAATCCAGCACACTTTTGGTGGAGTGACTGTGGAAGAGAGGGAGAGGGAGAGGGAGAGGGAGTGTTAGTGCTTTGTTAATGGAGAGAGAGAGAGAGAGGGAGAGAGTACAAGAAATATACATTAAATTATCATACAAACATGCACACTGCATCCACACCTAATCCAACTATCCACATCCTTCTTCCACACCTTATCCAACCAACCACACACCTCTTCCACACTCTAATCCACCTATCCACCCATCCACACACATCACCCTTACCCCTTACCACACAAAACCCATCTACTTAACCAACAATAACCCACTCCACAAGACCCTATCCAGCCAATCACATAGATTATCCACAAAACCAATCCACCCACCTCCTCCAAACTTGCATATCAGTCTCTAGAGAAAATAGGACATCGGATAGCAATCTCTGGTGGATGTAGGACCACCGAAACTCTGGAATCCTGAAGGGCGGGCGGGTAGGGCCTGAGGAGAAGATCTGACGCGAGTGTGACTGGGAGGAACCAATAGAGGAACTTCGAGAGACAGATGCTGATTTTCTCTCGCTGTTATCGCCTGTGGGAGGAAGAGAAAGGGTTACGAAAGGGTTGTGGGGGTGGGTGAAGGGTGGAAAGGAGCATTGTTGGGCAGGATGTGGAATGGGGTGGAAAAGGGTGCTGTTCTTCTTGTTGTTTTGGTGGAAGAGGTTATGGGAGCATTTAAAGGGTGGAATGGGATGGAAGAGGTTAGTTAGTGAGGGGGGGAATGGGGTGGGTAGTAGTTTTTGTTGTTTTTGTTGTTGTTATTGTTGTTTTTATTATTACTACCACTATTGTTACTACTACTACTACTACTACTAATACTACTATAACTAATAAAATCACTATTACTTACACTACAAAAACTACTACTACTATCACTACTACTACTACTACTACAATAACTTATAAAATCACTATTACTACCATTTTAACAACAATAACTACTACTACTACCACTACAACTAGACCAATACTTCCTTATACCATTAAAACCACAATAAAACTACTACTACTACTACTACTACTACTACTACTACTACTACTACTACTACAACTACTACTACTACTACCACTTACTCTGCCTATCTTTCTCTCTTTCCAGCGTCGTTAGTGAAATTCCACGTCTTCTCAGGCCCAGATCCACCTGGTCCTTTGTTAGGCTCCCCTCCACACCTGCTCTCCGCCCTTCCTCCTCCTCCAGCTCCACCTCCACGCCCTCCACCATCACCACCTCCTCCTCCACTACCTCCTTTTGTACTCTAGTCTCCTCTTCCACCTTCTCCACCTTCTCTGCTTCCACTATCTCCTCCGTTTGTGATTCCTGGTCCCTTGGCTCCACTTCCTCCACATTTAGGTTAGAAATGGGGAATTCTTTGGGTAGAGATAAAGTTTCTACTGCCATATCCACGGTGCTAGTGGATAAAGTCGATAAGGTGGAGGTGGAGGTAGGTGACGTGTGTGGTGGATTTTGTGGATTTGCTTTCGTTTCCTCCACTTTTTTTGGTGATGATGATGATGGTGGTGGTTGTGGTGGTGGTGGTGATGATGACCGTTGTTGTTGTTGTTGTTTTTCGTCGGCATTTTCTGTTGCTTTTGATGATGATGATGGTGATGATGATGATGATGATGATGTTGTTGTTGTTGTTGTTGTTGTGGTGGTGGTGGTTGTGGCGGTGGTTGTGGTGTTGTTTTCCTCGGTTTCCCTCGCTGGTGTAGTGGTGGTCGGAGTCGTTTTTCCATTTTCTTCCTCCGTTTTCTTCGCCTCGTCCATTTTCCCTGTTTCCGCGACATTCTCTTCCTGTTTCCCTATCGTTTCCCCCTTTCCTTCCTCCCCTGCACCAGATTCTTCCCCAGATTTCCCCTCTTGAGCAGGTAAATTCCCTAAACTGTCCCCGGAAATTTCCCTAGACGTCGAAACTTCCAGGGTATTTTCCCCAGGTGCCTTCAAAGTTTCCCCAGGTTCACTAGACTCCCCTGAGGTACTTGGCTGTTCCTTGGGGCTCTCCTCCTCCTCCTGTGAGTCTTGGGGGGGTGGAGGGGGGCTGGCTTCCTTCCCCTGGGTGCTGGGGGGATGGGGGGAGGAAGAGGAAGGGGATTGAGGATTTGAAAATTCCCCGGATTCTTGTGTATCTGTTGGGGAAATTCCCTGTTCCTCTTGTTTTTCTTGTATTTCAGTAGTAGTAGTTGTAGTAGTGGTAGCGGTGGTGGTAGTAGTAGTGTCTGGTGGAGTGGTGGTGGTGGTGGTGGTGGTAGTGGAGGGAGGTGAAGAGGAAGTGGAGTTTTGTACATTATCACAGGTGTTTTCTTGTGTGGTGGTGGCGGTGGTGGTGGAGGTAGGTGGATGTGTGTCTGCCTCTCCCCCTCCACCTGTTTCTCCACCTGGCGGTTCCACGGAAAGCTTGTTATCTCCCTGAGTGGAGGTAGTGGAGGTAGTCGTGTTATCCTCTCCTCCACCTCCTCCACCGTCTCCCTCTCCACCTCCTCCACCTCCTGTTTCCACTTTTCCCTCCTGCTCTTTCAAGTGGAGGCTGCCAGAAATGGTGGCTATGACTTCCTGTGGAGGAGGTGGAGGGGGAAGAGAAAGGGAGGAAACTTCTTCACTTGTTTCCTCCACTGTCTCCTTCTCTCCTCCACTTTTTTCCTCCTTCTCTCCTTTTTTACTTGTTTCCTCCTTAGTCTCTTTTAATCTCTCTCCTTCTTCCTCCTTCTCTCCTACTGTTTTGTTTTCCTCCTTTCCTTCCTCCTCCTTCATCCTTCCTTCCTCCTCCTTCTCCGTTCCTTCAATCTTGCTCTTCTCGTCTTCTTTCCTCCCTTCTTCCTCTTCCTTCTCTTCTATTACCTCCTCTTCCTCCTTGGGTGTCTCTTTCTTTCCTTCATCCTTCTTCTCCTCCTCCTCCTCCTCCTCTTCTCCTTCCTTCCCCTTCTCCTCTCCTTTACTTGCTTCCCCTTTCTTCATTATCTCTGTCTCTTCCTTCTCCTCCACTTCCTCTTTCGCTAAATCTTCAATCTTCACTCCTTCCTCTTTTTCTCTCTTCTCCTCCACTTTTTCTCTCCCCTTTTCCTCCTCCAGTGCCTTGTTGTCCACTACCTCCACCTCCACATTCTTCATCTCCCCTCCCATCTCCTCCATCTTCTTCATGGCAGAGGAGGTGGAGGAGGAGGCAGAGGAGGAGGAGGAGGACGAAGAGGAAGATAAGGACAGTTTCCCATCTATCTCCATTTTCTTTGATGTTCCTTGGTCTATTTCCGTTTTCTGTTGTGTTTGCGTTGTTGTTTTGCTTGTCTGGGCTAAGTTTCCTCCATTCGCTCCATCTCGGTTTCCCTCCCTCTCCACTTTCCTCCCTCCCTCCATTGGCACTTTGGGAATGGGTTCTGAGATGAGTTCCGAGTCATCGCCAGCGGCCATCTTGCCATTTCCGATTGCTGGGGTTTTTTCCATCTCAATCTGGAAAGGAAGGGTGGATGAGTGGATGGGTGGTGGAGGAGAGGGGTGGGTGGGTGAATGGGTGATTGAAAGGGTGGATGAGTGCATGGATAATGATGATAATGAAAATGTAATTGAATGAGTAATAATAAAAAATAATAATACTGGCAACAACAACAATAACAATAATAATAATAATAATAATAATAATAATAATAATAATAATAATAATAATAATAATAATAATAATAATAAAAACATTTCTCTTATTCTTCACATACACATCCTCTCTCTCTCTCATTCCTTCCCTTCCTCCTTCACCTCCCTTCCTCTCTCCTCCTCTTTTTCCCCCATTCCTTCCCTCAATCCTTTCCTTCCTCTTCCACACCCATCAAAAAAACCCATCACATTCACACCCCCATACACCCTTCCCCCATATCTCTCTGGCACCTCACCCATACACACACCTTCCCCATTTCCCTCTCCCTCTCTCACCTCTGTCCCATTTCTGTACACCTCTGTGTTGATGTAGTACTGGCGACTGTCCCATCCAGATATGGTTGATATGGGACGCTGCTGTCTGATGGCCGGGTCAGTGATGTTGTCGGACCTGTGTCTCTCGTATTGTTCGTACATCTGGGCAAACTGTAGCTTAAACTCCTCGTAAGATACCTGTTGGGGTTAGGTTAGGTTAGGTTGGGTTTGGTTTGTTTTGGTTGGTAAATATGAGGAAAAGGGAAGGAAGGAGAGGAGGACAAGGAGAGTGTGTGTGTGTGTGTGTGTGTGTGTGTGTGTGTGTGTGTGTGTGTGTGTGTGTGCGAGCATGTGACATTACCCACCTCAAAACTGCACGAATTAATCAAAATCTTTAACCGAAGTCTTTTAAATACTTCAAAACACAGCAAAAAAACAAACAAACAAACAAATAAACAAATAAATCCACAAACAAGATGAATTCCACTTAACGACTTACCTTTGAGTGGACAATAGCCAGTGTATCCACCCACACCCTCCATCCACCATACTCGTACTTAATGGCGTGGTGGAGAAGCATGCGGAAGAGAGAGTAAACCATGTCGCTGATCTTTTGTTCCTCAGTGGATCGCGGATGGATGTAGGCCAGCGCGATCAGCCACTCCTGTGTGGGTGGAGGAGTGGATGAGTGAAAGGGTGATGGTGGAGTGGTGACATATTGTTTGTGGATGTGTGGATATGTGGAGGGAAGGATAAGTGGATGGGTGGAGTGAAAATTATTTGTGAATGAGTGGAGATGAGAAAATGGGAATAAATGAGTGGAAAGGAGATGAAACAGTAAGAGAATAGGGAGATGAAATAGGTAAATGAAAGGAAGGAAGGAAGAAAGGAAGGAAAATGTGAGATGATAATGATAAAACAGGTGATAAAAATGGAATGAATGAATGAATGAATGAATGAATGAATGAATGAATCAATGAATCAATGAATCAATGAAGGAAGGAAGGAAAGAAAATACAATAACACTAGAAGACAAAAAATAAATAAATAAAAGGAAATAAGACAAAATACAAGAACAGTAGACAAAAAAAAAAAGTGATAAAAAAGAAAAGCAAAGATATCTGAATAAACAACAACAACAACAACAACAACAACAACAAACAACACACAGATAGACAGACAGAGACAGATAGATAGAAAGATAGAAAGATATTAACTGCCTTACAACAAATCACAATTATAAAAACACACACACACACACACACACACACCTGCCAAACCGACATTTGCAGCACAGTTCTCCGATTATCCCTATTGTTGTTACAGAGGAGGGTCATGTCGGAGAGAAACAGCTTCTTCACTTCCATTAGGCTTTCCGAGGGCTTGCTTTGCCGGATTAGCGTGGCACACACCTTCAGGATCACTGCGGGAGAAGGAGGAGGGGGTGGATCAGTGGGAGAGGAAGAGTGGGATGGAGGGGGGGAGGGCATTAAAGAAACACATCAATATATATAACAGACAGACAGAGACACATCAATATATATAACAGACAGACAGACAGATCCTCACTTGGGTTCTCCAGCCTGTAGTGTGACTCAGGTTCCGGGTGTTTGCAGTACATCACCTGCTGGCTAATGTGTTCTGTCAGGATCTGTGCAGTGGGAGGAGACAAGGTTAAATATGGATGGTTAACTAAAGAAAATCTGAAAAAAAAAAAACGCGACATTATGAACTGGTAACACACACACAAAGGAGTATTCATAGTTGTGACGATAAATATGACAAATTCAAGAGACGCAACATTACAAACTTAGCTCAGTCCTTTAAAAATACGATAACACACACACACACACACACACACACACACACACACACACACACACACACACACACACACACACCTCATAAAGACAGTTGTAGGTGGAGAGAGTGAGTGACTCTTCGTGCACCAACAATCTCTCGGCCAGCAGTGTGTACAAGTTGTGAGGGTTCATCACGTCATACTTCCTCCTGAGAGAGAGAGAGAGAGAGAGAGAGAGAGAGAGAGAGAGAGAGAGAGAGAGAGAGAGAGAGAGAGAGAGAGAGAGAGAGAGAGAGAGAGAGAGAGAGAGAGAGAGAGAGAGAGAGAGAGAGAGAGAGAGAGAGAGAGAGAGAGAGAGAGAGATTATGTTCTAGTAATTAATTGATTGTGAAATATTGTAAACATGTTAATTGGGGAAAAAAAAGGAACTGGGTGGAAGGTTAAGATATTAATTGATATTTTGATGTCATAATAATTAAAAAAAAAAAACATAAATAAGAAAGAAATGAGTAAAAGATGAAGAATAAAAACACAAATGAAAATAAGAACAAAAAAAAAATTATAAATACACACACAGATTATAACAATAATCAAAATATAACATCATAACTCAACCAAACTCAACCAAACTAAACCAAACTTAACGTAACCCAACCCAACCTAACCTAACCTAACATCATAACTCAACCAAACTCAACCAAACTAAACCAAACTTAACGTAACCCAACCTAACCTAACCTAACCCAACCTGACCCAACTTGACTCGTACTTATGAGTTGAGCGCGAGAGGAAGTAGCCAAGGAGTTTGAGGGCCTGGAGTCGGATGAGTTGGCTTTCCGAGGCAAGGAGCTTAAAGACAGTCCGAACTCCATGTTTGGCGTCAAAGGCGGGCACCATTGAGGAGGGGTGTTCCGACATGAGCGACATGAGCATCTGTAGCACGTCATGAAGGTTCTCGTCCTGTTGGGGGTTGGGGGTGATTAGTGGGGGATGACTGGTGTGTGTGTGTGTGTGTGTGTGTGTGTGTGTGTGTGTGTGTGTGTGTGTGTGTGTGTGTGTGTGTGTGTGTGTGTGTGTGTGTGTGTGTGTGTGTGTGTGTGTGTGTGTGTGTGTGTACAAGTGCATGAACAACAAAAACACACTTTCATATGCCAATTACTAAAGTCAATGCTTTTTATTAACTTATCTTTCATACTACTATTACTACTACTACCACCACCACCACCACTAAGACAACTAAACAACACCCAACTCCGAACCTCACCTCATGCATGGTGGAAAGGTAGTTGAGAATGGCTTGGAGTTCGTCTTCCTTCACCCCATTGCCAATCATAATGAGCTGTTTAAGGAAGAGGAGCATGTAGGCACGCAGGCTGACCACATCCTTCTCCGTGGGGCGTGGGCCGTCTGTGGGGAAGTAGGAGAGATGGGGAGATACGTGAGAGAGGGGTCAGAGAGGTCTAAGTAATTTTAAGGTTCAATATTTGCGTTTAATGGTGTTTTTATGATTCTAGTGACAGATTAATAAGATTTCTACATTATTAACAGGAGAAATACTCTTGAGAACTTGGCTAATCATCTCTATGGCCTTTGAAAAGTCATGGTAAAGTTGCACAGGTTTTTAATTGCGTTTTTATGGTTCTAGTGACAGATTAACAAGATTTCTACATTATGAACAGGAGAAACACTCTTGAGAACCTGGCTAATCATCTGTGGCCTTGGAAAGCAGTTGAGAGAGAGAGAGAGAGAGAGAGAGAGAGAGAGAGAGAGAGAGAGAGAGAGAGAGAGAGAGAGAGAGAGAGAGAGAGAGAGAGAGAGAGAGAGAGAGAGAGAGAGAATGAAAGCAGTGTGAATAATAACTTAAAACTAGGTACCCAAACACATTATCACTGAAATAAGGAACACTTCACAACACTAATGGTAGTTTGTAGAATATTTAGGGGCCTATACAAGAAAGACAAGAAGATTAAAGGAAAAAGTTACTGATTAAAGGAAAAAGGTGACTGTAGAGAAAGAAATATAAAGGGAATATGTGTTTTAAGAGTAGTTTGAGATTAAGAAACATCAAACAGCAGTAAAAATGTTAATTGTGTGACTTAAACAGTGTAAATCATAAAATCTCAAGCCGGTTAGCAGAAATAATAGAAGAAGTAATGATTTAAAGGAGTCTGTGATTAAGGAAGCACTGCAAATGGCAATAAAAACATTAACTTTGTCCCTTAAACAGTGTAAATCATAAAATCTTAAGCCAGTTACAGGAAATAAAAGGAAAATTAATGCTTTAAAGTAATTTAGGATTAAGGAAATACACCGAACACCAGCAAAAAACATTAACTCTGCATCTTAACCTCAAGAAATCAACATAGCCAGTTATAGGAAGCAAAAAGATTAGGGGAAACGACAAATTGCATCAGAAACGTAAACACTTCCCCTCGATCCTAACCCTTAACTCTAATCCTTACCGAGTCCTTTAGGGTTAATGCCACTCTTGTCTCTCGGATTCACCACCCAGTAGTAGTACTTGAGTGTGTGCATTGTCTGAAGAACCGTAGACACACGCCTCACTGATCCGTATATCTGAGCGTCCGAGAGGAATTCTGTGGGCTAGGTATGTGTAGAGGCGCATCTGAACGGTGACGGGGGGAGTAGATCCACAGTGATGGGTTGAAGAGGATGTGGTCCAGCAGCTGTAGGGGTGGAAAGTGATGGGAATTTAATGGTAGTCTTGTATATTTTTTCTTATTTTTTTATTTTTTGTTTATTTTTTTTTGCAAAGTTTGTTTTTTTTTTATTTTGTGTGTGTGTGTGTGTGTGTATGTGTGTGTGTGTGTGTGTGTGTGTGTGTGTGTGTGTGTGTGTGCATTTGACTGATTGACTGACTGGTTAAAAATGTAAAAAAGAAATTGTATAAGAAAAGAGAGAGAGAGAGAGGAGAGAGAGAGAGAGAAGAGAGAGAGAGAGAGAGAGGAGAGAGAGAGAGAGAGAGAGAGAGAGAGAGAGAGAGAGAGACTGTGATATTGCCACGACAGAGAAAGGAAGAGAGGAAGAGAGAAAAAAGTGAAGTGGAGGAAGGAATCTAAAAATAAAACAAATGAAAAGAGAAAAAAAGAAAAGAAAACGAGAAACAAGAAACAGAAGAGGAAGTAAAATTCTTACTCCTGGAAACATGAACATGAAACAAAGAGATAAAAAAAAAGAGAGGAAGATAAAAAAAGAGAGAAAGAAAGAGAGGAAAAACAGAACACAAATATAATGGTTTCCCTCATCACAAAATGCAAACAAACAAACAAACAATAAAACAAAGCGAGAAACATTTCAGGTGAATGACTGAGAGAGAGAGAGAGAGAGAGAGAGAGAGAGAGAGAGAGAGAGAGAGAGAGAGAGAGAGAGAGAGAGAGAGCAGAGAGAGAGAGAGAGAGATGGATGTTTTTTACTCTCTCTCTCTCTCTCTCTCTCTACACAAAACACACCTATCTACCCAATCCTCAAAACACACCTACCATAATTTCACCTTCTCTAACACACACACACACACACACACCACACCTGCTTGAGGAGGAGGTCAGAATTGGAGTTGGGGCAGGTGACCAAGAACTTCGTGAGTTTGAGGAAGGCCGTGAGCACCTCCATGGTGATGTGGTGACGGGCCGCGCGGTGCAGCAGGTGGGAGATCACCAGGAAGCCTCTGTTCTGTACCATGTGTTGCTGCACCGTGCTGCACCCCTCCACCATCTCACAGATGAACCCCACCAGCGTTGACCTGTGGGGGAGGAGGTGAGTGGTGGGGGTGGGGGAGAGGGATGACGGCAATTTTTTATTATAATTCTGTATTTATAGTATCTAACCTATAATAACTAACCTAACCTTTTAATAAGCTGACAGCGGCACTCACCCGAGGGAGGGCGTCTTGGTGGCGGCGTAGTAGTCGGTAATGGCGGGCGGCGCATCGTGGGGCAAGTCCAGCTGCTGGAAGAGCGGGAACAGCACCTGGATGCCGCCCATGCTGTTCAGGGTGCTGTGGATGCTGTGCGTCACCACCGCCTTCACGTCCTGCACACACACACAGACAGACAGGGTTGACAGCTAGACAGACAGATGGTGTGCGTCACTACAAATACACAGGTACTGTATTTCACGGTGTGTGTCGCTCCTACACACAAACCAGGCAACCTTGCAAGTCATGCTCATTTTGTGAAATTTTTTGGGTTAACCTTGTTCTCCTATGCAGCGCTACACAATGAGTGCCGAGCATAACACATTACGTTTATTATGTTTTCTTACTGCCATTGACCTCAATTCTGGGTGAGAGGTACAGTCTATGGAGTGTGTAGCCGCTGACGATGCCGTGGGTGGCTGGTGACCCTGACGGTGTGGCTACTGGCCAGGCCGTGACCACCGCAACATTTATCCAACAATTACTTCTTGTCTACTCACCAACACAAACAAGACCCTTCGTAGTCCTCAATTGTCACACAGAAAACTATATACAAGGTACTGAAAGTATAATGCAGGCGACCTTCCATCCCGCCATCTTTGTAAACTCAACACAACACGAACACAATGCCTGTTATTTATTTATTTATTTTTTTTTCCGGCGGTGGGAGATACTTCACAAAAAAATAATTGATACAAAAATAATTTATAACTTTTAAAACTGAAACTGATCAACGTAATGTAATAATAACGTTATGGTACAGTGGTGCACCGTAGCATTGGAAGACTGATTTGGCAATAGTGCCAGCTGTAAACAAACTGCTCGTGGCGGCGTGTCAGGCTTTCATGTGTGACTCGGAATCCTTTCACCTATCACACATTGTTCATTGAAGTCCCATACCAGTGTGTGTGTATATATATATAAAGGGTGTGATTCAACAGACCATCAATCATCATTAAAGATGGAGAATACTGTCAACTTTAATACGTTTGAATATATTTAGAAACAATTCCACAAATTTCCACGTGTGCAAAAATAAATAAAATAAAATCCTTCTACGATACCAGTACACCCTCCCACAACACCCAGAACCGCCCTTCTCTCCCAAGAACCCCCGTACCTGCAGCATGAGGGCGTGGGGGTTGTGCACGAAGTAAGACAGGTTTCCTTTCGGGGCTGACTGGAGACACAGCTGTGAGTCAGTGGCCACGGGGTTGTACATGAACACAATCGCAGCCGCCAGCTTTCCGTCATATAGAACCTGCTTGAAAGGAGGAGAAGGAAGGGGGAAAACATTACATTGTTGCGAGGGGAGGAAAATGAGGGGGGAAAGGGGATCTAGGGAGGAGAAAAAGAGGAAAAAGGGGGAAATATGGAGGAGAAAAACGAGGAATGATTTGATTTATACTTGAAGGGAAGGAAAAATGAGAGGAATAAGGGATAGGGAGGGGAAAAAGGGGAATGTGAGGATGAAAGAAAGGACGGGGGTAAACAAGGGAAGGAAAAAAAGGGAAAATCTTATACATACCATTCGGATTAGGGAAAAAAATGGGAGGAAAAGTAAAATTTTAAGAAAAATGGGAAAGTTTTAAATGTACCACGCAGAGGGGAAAATAAAAGAAAAAAAGGAAATCTTAAATAAATGGAAAGGGAAAAATAAGAGTGGGAAAAAGGAAAATATACATAAACAATGACTGGAATAGGGAAAACGAAGAAAAAACAGTCATGCAACCGAAAAGGGGGAAAAAAATGAGGGAAAAATGAAAATATAAACAAAATGACAGGAAGGAAAAAAAATAAGATAAGGAAAATAGAAAAAATAAATAAAACGAACATGCAAAAATAAGCGAAAAACAAGAAAGACAGGAACAGAAAACAGAAAAGAAGAGATAACGTAAAAAAAAAAAACACAAACAAGCAAACAAATAAACAAACAAACAGACAACACATCTCAAGAGCAAAAATAAACAAATAAACAAACACCAAACCAATCAATACACCTTAAAAAAAAAAAACTAAAAAAAACACATCTTAAATATTAGAACATTCAAAACACAAGAATGACAAAAAACTACAAAAAAAACCCTGAAGCAGACAAAAACCTCCCTAT
Organism: Scylla paramamosain; assembly: GCF_035594125.1. Classification (NCBI taxonomy): domain Eukaryota; kingdom Metazoa; phylum Arthropoda; class Malacostraca; order Decapoda; family Portunidae; genus Scylla; species Scylla paramamosain. Next base: position 1,922,887 of record NC_087194.1, on the reverse strand, counting down.
AAAACTGCAAAAAAATCCCTAAAACTCCCCAAATAATTCCCTAAAACTGAACCAGAGCCCCTAACGTAAAAAAAATCCCTAAAATTCCAAGAAATCCCTAAAACTCCCCAAAGCTTAATAAATAAAAACCCTAAATTACCCAAAATTCCCTAAAAGTTCCCATAAATACCTCACGACCCTAAAACACGCCTAAAAACTCCCCAAAAAGCTAAAAAAAAATCCCTAAAAGCTCCCAGGAATATCCAGCATCCCCAAACACCTTTTAAAACTTCCAAAAATATCCCTAAAAGTTCCCAAACATCCCTAAAAGTCCCCACACATTCCAAAAACACCGAAAACATCCCTAAAACACCGAAAACATCCCTAAAACACC
>NC_087194.1:1895014-1897514 GCF_035594125.1 Scylla paramamosain | reverse complement strand
AGGGGTTATTTAATTTTTTTAAGTATTTTTTTTTAAGGTTAAGAAATAATGTTAGTGATTTTAGGTAATTTTTTTATGATTCTGTCTTTTTTTTATATATTTTTGTGGGGAATTAGTTAAGATAATTTTTTTTTTTAAGATTATTGGTCATTTATGCATTCAAGGGTGTTTTGAAGGAATATATATATGTTTATTTGTTTGTTTGTTTATTTATTTGCTGTTTTAAGGAAAGATGGTAAATATTTCTGGATTTGCAAGGCTGTTCATGGGGAAACGTTTGCTGTTTACCTGTGTTCTGGGGAAATATTAGCCATTCAGGTATTTAAGGCTATTTTTTGTCTTTTTTTGGTATTTTTAGGGAAATTGCCTTTTAAACTACTGCTGAGGTGATATCAAGGGTCTTTTAGCAAGCTTATGGTGAAACAAAGAGAGGAAAAGGATAATGGGAGAGGAAGAAAGGAAAGAGGAAGGAAGAGAGAGAGAGAGAGAGAGAGAGAAGGAAGATACAAAATGATAAACAAAAACAAAGAGAAAGATAAAACTAACAAACACAGACAGCCAAACAGACAGACAGACAGACACACAGACAGACATACAGACAACTAACATAACCACCCAGCCATAGACACAGACAGACAGACAGACAGGTGAGGTACAGGTGAACTAATTAAGGTGTTACAGGTGGCTACAGTGGCGGTGGTGATGGTGGTGGTCGGTATGGTTACAGCGTTCCCTTCAGATCCTTACGGCCAGCCACAGACTTACAAGGAGGTGAGAACGCACGCACGCACGCACACACACACACATATACACACACACACACACATTAATCTACTTTTTTTTGATTTTCTGTATTTTTTCTTGTTTTTTTTTAAGTATACCTGAAAATTTTGTAATAAGCTGTTATTTTTATGTAATTGGTTTTTGAGATTTGTAATTAGATGTGAAAAAAATTGTTGATGTAATTAAGACTATATGACTTCTCTCTCTCTCTCTCTCTCTCTCTCTCTCTCTCTCTCTCTCTCTCTCTCTCTCTCTCTCTCTCTCTCTCTCTCTCTCTCTCTCTCTCTCTTTTTACCCTCCTTTCCTTCTTTCCTCTCTCCTTACATCCCTTCTCTCCTCCCTTCACTCCTCTTCCTACATCTCCTCCTCCTCCTCCTCCTATATTCTACCCCCCTCCCCCCACCGCATCCTCTGCATACCCTAACACCTCCTACACGTATCCTTCACCACTGACCAAAAATTCCTACCCTTACATCCTTCGCAAAACTCTCCTTTCAATATCCTACACCTGACATATCCTTCACACTTACCCACGCATCCTACCCCCCCCCCCGCAGGACCCCATCCCTTACAGCTTTCAGTACGGCGTGAAGGATGACTATGCAGGAACCGACTTCGGACAGAATGAGGAATCCGATGGAAGCAAAACTGCGGGGTCCTACCAGGTGGTCCTTCCCGACGGCAGGATCCAGACGGTGAGAGGGAGAGGAAGAGGGAGTGGTGAGAGGGAGAAGGTTATAATTACTGGTGTTTGTACAGGGATGGGTGGGAATGAGAGTGTGTGAGTGTGTGAGTGTGTGAGAGTGAGAGTGAGTGTGTGAGTGAGAGAGAATAGTATTAGTTTTTGTTATGAGGTTCAATATCATGATTAACTTAACCTAACCTAACTTAACCAAACCTAATCTAATGCAACAAGAATTAATGGTGAAAGAACAAGAAGTGATGGGCTTAAATCTTCCCTTACTTTCTCATGTTCAGATGTAATGTAACCTAACCTAACCTAACCTAACCTAACCTAACCTAACGTAACCTAACCTAACTCAACTCAACCTAACCTAACCTAACCTAACGTAACCTAACCTAACTCAACCTAACCTAACCTAACCTAACGTAACCTAATTCAGCCTAACCTAACCTAACCTAACGTACCTCACCTGTCTACTCCCACACAGGTGAACTACGTGGCAGATCACTACAGCGGGTACCAGGCTGAGGTGAGCTACAAGGGGGAGGCCCAGTACCCCCATGAATACGGGCCAGCCATCACCTTCAAGCCCACTCCTGGATACGGCGGTGGAAATTCATACCAGTAACCGAAGTACCATCCCAGTAACTCCCGGTAACCCCCAACTGTATCCGTATCCGATTGTCTTCAGCTGCCGCTCTTGTTTTTATTTATTTTTTATTTATTTTTTTGTTTTCTTTAGTTCCCCATGCCGTGAAGCAAGTTATACATAATAAGTTCTCGTTTTCTATTTGTCATGTTTGCTTTAGTCCCTCCTCCCCAGTAACTCCAAATGCCAAATCCCGTTTTCTTCCAATTCCCATCCCTCGTTTTCTATATATATATTTTTTTACGTCTTCTTTGGTATATACTATTTTTTTTTTGGTTACCGTCATGTTAGTTAGTTACTCCATCCCGTTTTCTTTCAAGTGAATTCTCTCAATGCGTTTTCTATGATTCAGTTTCCTGTAGTATTTTGGCTTTTTTTTCACT
>NC_087194.1:1887514-1890014 GCF_035594125.1 Scylla paramamosain | reverse complement strand
AAAAAATAAATAAATAAATAAACAAGACAAAATGAAACAAAAATAATGAAAAAATGAACACAACAACAACAACAACAACAACAACAACAAACAACAAACACTTCTCTTTCTTCCTCCCCTTTATCCTGTTATTCCCGTGTTTATCAGAGTGTTGCTTATTCCCTCATTCGCAACAGGTAAAATCATTCACACCTGGCTGAACTGGAAAGGAAGGGAGATTAAACAGAATTGTGTCTACTCCCCCCTCTCTCTCTCTCTCCCTTTCTAGGATGCACGTGTGGGAGGAGTGGCTGGAGGCAAAATGAAAGAGTGGAGGGGGTGGAGGGGTGGAGGAAAGGCAGGGTGGATATATAAAGGTAGATCATCACTGACTCCACACAGTCTCTCCTGCTCCTTCAGTGGATAAGCATCACAATGAACAAGGTAATTCAATTTTTCTAACTACTTATTCTATCTTCATTCATTTTTCCTCACTTATATTCAGGGTAGTTCATTCTTGTCTTATTCACTCGTACAAACTATTTTTTTTTTTTTATTTCGATTGTAAAAACGTATTTTCTCCAGTGGTCATTATCATATTTATCCAAATTCACCCTAACTGGTATTTTTGTTTATATTTATACTGCAAGAACTTCATTTTTTCCTAACTCGTATTTTCGTTTATATTTATACTGCAAGAACTTAATTTTTTCAAGTATTCATTTTATTTACGCAAAAACACAAGGCCTACACGTGGCAGTCCCTGTATGAAACACACCTGTCTGTTTACACCTGTCACTCCCACCCATACACTTGTCTTTTTTTTTTTTTTTAAGCTCCTTATTGACTCAGCGCTAACAACCTAATTACTGAGTCTATTCCAGTCATCCACCACTATTTCAAAACCAGTTACTTCCTGTCTCTATTTTAATTTTGACTCTTTTAAGCTTGAACCAGTTATATTTTGTCTAACCATGATTACTAAGAATTTTACTTAAGTCACCCTTGTTGTGTCCCCTGTACCACTTGAAGACCTCCATCAGACCCCCTCTTAGTCACCCTTGTTATGTCCCCTGTACCACTTTAAGACCTCCATCAGACCTCCACTTAGTCACCCTTGTTATGTCCCCTTGAAAGCCTCCATCAGACCTCTTAATCACCCTTGTTATGTCCCCTGTACCACTTGAAGACCTCCATCAGACCCCCTCTTAGTCACCCTTGCTGTGTCCCCTGTGCCTTTCAGTGACCTCATTCATCTTCATTCATCCACCTCACTATAACTGAACTCACCCTTATTCATCACTCATTCTAAATTTCCTTCATTCACCCTTACTCACCCTGCCCTCTTGACCCTCCTACAGGTTTTGGCAGTGTTCCTGGCTGTGGTGGGCACGTCCCTGGCCCTCCCCTCTGACCCCTACCACCAGCCCACCTATAAGCCCGTGAGTTAGCCAGATATCCACATTACCCAAGGCTATCCACCGTCCATATCCACGCAATCCACTAACTCATACAGTATAAATCCACATGATATCCACATTTCGTTCACACACACACACAAACCCATTCTTACGTTAAACTCTCTCTCTCTCTCTCTCACACCACCCAAACTCTCCCTCCCTCTCACTCACCTCCCCGCCCCCTCTCTCAGGAACCAGTGCCGTACAACTTCCGGTACGGCGTGAAGGATGACTACGCCGGCACGGACTTCGGGCAGGAGGAGAACAGTGACGGCAACACAGTCCAGGGCTCCTACAATGTGGTGCTTCCTGACGGCCGCATCCAGACGGTGAGTAGGATGCCAGCTTCTTATTTAATCCTCTTTGTATAGTGTTAGAATCCTTTGTGTTGTCATTTTAGAGTGTTCGATCCTTTAAGTTGCCCTTCTCTTTGTGTTCTTCTTTAAAGGGTGTTTTGTTGTTCTTGTTGTTATACGGTGTTCGGTTCCTTATACGGATCCGATCCCTTAAGAGGTCAATAAAACCCTAATTCAATCCCTTTAGTTATCCAAATTCTTAACAAAACCCTTATTTGAACCCTTATTCTTTCTTTACGTGGGGTTCATTTCCTTATACGGGCATCCAGTCCCTTAAAAGACTCCCTGAAATCCTTATCAGCTCCCTTATATTCTTAAAAGGGTGTTCGATTCCTTATATTCATTACAGATAACTCAATTCCCCTTAAAGATTCTTGATATCTTAAAATTTTCCCTTAACAAGCATCAAATTCCCCTTAAAGACAATTAAACCCCTTTATATTTTCTCTTACACACTATTCAATCCTTTATATTCTCTATTTAATTCCTTATACTTTTCATCACAAGACTATTCAGTGCTCTATATTGACCCTGACAGTCTGACCTCCCCCTGACACACTGAAGGACCAACACCTGTCTGGCCTCCGTTCATTAGCGCCTCACCTGACCTTCTCCCCTCACCTGGCTTACCTGTGAACCTGTCTGAAGCATACCTGTTACATTAATTACCTGTATAACCTACCTAGTGCCTTCTGTGTCTAACCT
>NC_087194.1:1880014-1882514 GCF_035594125.1 Scylla paramamosain | reverse complement strand
CACCCTATTCACCCTAGTGTTTTCACCCTAGCATGCACACCCTATTTAACGTACCACTTCATCTGTTACCCTAGTACCTTCACCCTAATCACCCTAGTAATTCTCAAAAATCTCCCTCACCCTAATGTCACTCTTACTGTTTTCAAGGTCCTGGTGATGGTGGTGGTGGCGGTAACAGCCTCAGCCCTGCCCTGGTCACCCTACAAGCCTACACCCGATGAAAAGGTATTAAAATCACCCTTAATCACCCTTAGATTGTTAATATCGCTAATAGGTGAGTGACTAATGATCTAATGACTAATGGCTGATAACAGGCTAACAGACTAGGTAACAGGTGATTGGTGATTGGATTACCTGATAACACAAGGGTACTGATAAGAACAAGGGCCGGTACAGGAAGTCATTAGGCCTACACGTGGCAGTCTCTATACAGCACGCCTGCCTGTTTCCACCTGTCCACCATTTACCATCCATTACCACCATCATTCCACCATCATTCCACCATCCATACATTTACCTGCTTCCTAATGACTGCACTAACAACCTGATTACTGAGTCTAGTCCATTCATACACCATTTCCCTGTCACCCTTGTTACGCCCCTTGTACCATTTAATAACAAGTGATTTCTACTACTAGTAACACCCGAATTTCCGACTTTCACTCCCCCCTTGCAGGATCCCAGGCCCTACCAGTATTCCTACGGCGTGAAGGATGCGCTGGCTAATACGCGGTTCGGAAAGACAGAGGATTCAAACGGACAGGTGGTGAAGGGACAGTACTTCGTGGCACTACCTGACGGGAGGCTGCAGACGGTGAGGGTCTAATGAGTCTGGCACACCTGGTTATTCATGGTTGTTTGTAAATGGGGGTCTTTTTCATTTATTTATTTATTTATTGTTTGTGTGTGTGTGTGTGTGTGTGTGTGTGTGTTTTCCTATTTTCTTCATTTTTCAGTTTTTTTTTTCACTTTTTCTCCTTTTTCCAGTTTTATTCTACCTCCTCCTCCTCTTCCTCCTGGTCCTCCTCCTCCTCCTCCTCCTCTTCTTCCTCCTCCTCCCCTCTTTCCTTTTTTGTTGGTTTATTCTTACATTTTCATCTCTCTCTTCCTCTTCCTCTTCCTCCTCCTCCTCCGTTTCCTTTTCCTCCTCTTCCTCCTCCTCTTCCCTCTTCTCTTCTTTGCTTCATTTTTTATTTATTTTCTTCGTTATTCTTTAGTTTATTATTTTCTTCTGTCTTCCTTCCTCCTCCTCCTCCTCCTATTTTTTTCGATTCTATTCTTCTTTCTCCTTCTTCTCATCTTTCTCTTCATCTTATTCCATTCTTTTTCAGTCCTCCTTCTCCTCCACCATCACCTGTTCTCTTCCTCCCCCATCTCCTTACTTCACCTGCCTCACTCCACCTCCTCCACCTCACCTGTACTCTCCGTCACAGGTGGAGTACGTGGCAGACCCCCAGTTCGGATACAAGGCCCAGGTGAAGTACAAGGGGCAGGCCAGGTACCCCTCGCATCCGTCTTCACCTGCCCCCGTTAAAAAGTCAACAAAGAACCACCGAACGAGGAATTACGAACCGCCAACCTCTTACCACTCCACCACGACCTCCTACCTCGGTTCACTGACGGGATACACCGAACCAGAAGCCAACAGTGAACCGGAAACGAACCGGGAACCAAAACCGGGCTACCATGAACCAGTATTTGTTGATCATGAACCGCTGCTACCACTGCCTCGACCTAAACCCCTATACAGTGAACTTAAACCCCCTTACCACTTACCGGAACCGAACTACCATGAACTACGGGTACATAATCGACCAGAACCAGCGTACCATGGACTGGTGCCAAATTACAATGAACCGCTGCCCCTGAGCCCCGTAGAACCATTATACTACCCCAAAGACCTCCCGAACCTGTCCCCAGAACCGGTTTACAACGAACCACTGGAGAAACTTGAACCGGGAGTGACTTACGTGGATAAAGAACCGGTGTATAAGGAACCGGTGGTAGATTTTCGTAAAGTTCTGGCTATTTCGAACGAACCGGACAGAACCAAGGGTGAACCGACTCTCTCACCCTACACAGATATATTTCCACCCTATTTTTGAGAGAGAGAGAGAGAGAGAGAGAGAGAGAGAGAGAGAGAGAGAGAGAGAGAGAGAGAGAGAGAGAGAGAGAGAGAGAGAGAGTGTTATAGGTAGACAGACAGTTTAATGTAGTTGTTGTTGTTGTTGTTATTGATGTTGTTGTTATTGTTGTTGTTATTGTTATTGTTGTTGTTGTTGTTGTTTATATATTACTGTACTTATATATTATTTTGTATTTTTATATATATATTTTTTTTTATTACAACAAAGAAAAAAAATATCCAGTTTGTGTTTAACTTACCAGAAAATAAATAAAAAAAATGATGAAAAAATAAAATAAATAAATGAAAAGAACTATTGACACCAAAAAGGAAAAGGAAGAAAATGAAAAAAAAATAAAAGAAAACGAAAAAGCA
>NC_087194.1:1875014-1877514 GCF_035594125.1 Scylla paramamosain | reverse complement strand
ATTTATTTATTTATTTATTTATCTGCTTTTCGAGTCGTAAAGTTTTTGTAGCTTTTGAAAATTAAGTTCATTTCTTTATTTCTATTTTTATTTTTGTTTTTATTTGTTTATTTGTCTGTTTTATTGACTCGTAAAGTTTTCGTATCTTATTTAAAATTTACCTTCATTTCTTCATTTTATTTTATTATTATTATTATTATTCTACTTACTTATTTATTTATTTATTTATTTATTTGCTTTTTTAATTATTTTCTATCATTAGTTCAGTTTAGTTGAAGAAAAATTAAATTACATGACGTGGAAATATATTTTTTATTTATTTTTTTATTTTCACGTTTTCTTTTCATTTTCCTTATTTTTTTTACAATATAATACAAAAAATATTCACCACATTATTTTCATCAATTTTGCTAAAGTATCTGTTTTTTTCTTTTCTTTTTCAATTATACTGTTTTATAGTTTTCATCATTATTTTTTTTTTCACCATCATTATCACATTTTCTCCACTCTTCCCATCATCATCAAAGTTTTTTCTTTTATATAACTTTCACCATCATTATTTTTTTTATTTTCCACCAATCATATATTTTTTTCAGTTTTCATTATTTATTTATTTATTTTTTTGCTATTTCTCCATCTTTATCAACATTTTCCTGCTTTTTCACCACCATCATAATTTTGTGTCATTTTTTTCCCCTCATCATCATCATCATCATTATTTCCATTCCTCTCTCAATCGTTTTAATATTTTCCAACTTCCATTTTTTAATAAAGTAATAAATAAAAAAATAATAACACAAACATATACAATAATAATTCTTCCTATCTTTATTATTATTACCTTTATCATCATCTTCTCCCCCTCTTCCCACTTTCTCACAAGTCATCCTTCCCTCATCATATTTCATCACAGTTCCTTCCTCTCTCTCTCTCTCTCTCTCTCTCTCTCTCTCTCTCTCTCTCTCTCTCTCTCTCTCTCCTCCCCTCTCTTCCTTCCTCTTCTCCCTCCCTTCCCCTCCTTCTCCCTTCCTTTCCCTATCCCCCCCCCCTCTCTCTCTCTCTCTCTCTCTCTCTCTCTCTCTCTCTCTCTCTCTCTCTCTCTCTCTCTCTCTCTCTCTCTCTCTCTCTCCTTCATTACTCCTCTTCTCTCCCCCTCTCTCCCTCTCATGATCATCACCATCACTACTACTGTTGCCTCACCACCACCACCACCACAATCACCACATTCACCACAATCACCACCATTACTGCCTCTACATCTTCGAGGTGAATAGAGAGAGAGAGAGAGAGAGAGAGAGAGAGAGAGAGAGAGAGAGAGAGAGAGAGAGAGAGAGAGAGAGAGAGAGAGAATAAGACATACTAGAGAAAATGAGAAAATTAGAGAAAATATTTGTTTATTGATAATTTGAAGGACGAGTTTGTGTTGTTGTTGTTGTTGTTGTTGTTGTTGTTGTTGTCATTGTTAGTATTACTTCCATTTATTTATTTTTTATTCATTCTAATTGATTACGTAAGTGACCAACAACAACAACAACAACAACAACAACAACAACAACAACAACAACAACAAACAACAACAAACAACAAACACAAATATAAGAAAACTCTAACACAATATATATTTTTAACAATAATTTTTCTCCCCCCCACCCTCTCTCTCTCTCTCTCTCTCTCTCTCTCTCTCTCTCTCTCTCTCTCTCTCCCCCACAGGTCACTGCAATCACTGTGATGTTGGCAATGGTTGGATGTATGGGGGAGAATTTCCATCCCGTCCCCTCCTACCAGCCCCCGGCCCCTCCTACCAGCCCCCCGTCCCCTCCTACCAGCCCCCAGCCCCGTCCTACCACGAGCCAGCCAAGGTAGGTCAAAGTGGCTGAATTTTTTATTTTTTTTTCCCGTCAATATTGTTAGGTTAGGTGACACATTCTCTCTCTCTCTCTCTCTCTCTCTCTCTCTCTCTCTCTCTCTCTCTCTCTCTCTCTCTATTGCCATCTTTATCTACGTCTTTCTTTTATCGCTTCTTCCTTCCTTTCTCCTTTCCTTCATTCATTCTCATTTTTCTTCCTCTATTTACTTGTCATCTTTACTTTCTCCTTCCTTTCTTCCTTACCTGTCTACCTGTCAACCTGTATTCCCTCTCTCTCTTTCTCTCTCTCTCTCTCTCTCTCTCTCTCTCTCTCTCTCTCTCTCTCTCTCTCTCTCTCTACTTCTCTACCTGTTTATTTACCTGTCTGAATTTTCTACCTGTACAATAACACCTGTATCACCCCTTACCTATGTATCTTTCCAATTAACCACCTGTATTTCCACCTGTCTACCTGTCCAGCTCCTCACCTACCTGTTCAATTAACCAATCATATTTGTCTACACCTATGCTGATAATGTCTTGCTTTCACCTATAAATCAACACGTGTCTAACCTATCCACACCTGTCCACACCTGTCTACCTGCGCAGGGCATGCCGTACAACTTCGCCTACGGAGTGAAGGATGACTACACT
>NC_087194.1:1867514-1870014 GCF_035594125.1 Scylla paramamosain | reverse complement strand
CGTCTATTCCAGGGCACCCTCGTAAAAGCTAAACTAACAAAAATGATTTAACTAATATAAACTTACTCTAACTAAACCCAAACTTAGTCTAATGCAAAGGGAACGTAACCTAACTTAACCTAACTTAACCTAACCTAACTTAACCTAACCCAACGTAACCAAACCTAACCTAACATGACCTGACCATCTTCCCCAGGTGACCTACATCGCTGACAACTACGGGGGCTACAGGGCTGAGGTCACGTACACAGGGGAGGCGCAGTACCCCAAGGAGTATGGCGCCCCAGTGACTTTCAGACCCCAGACCGGCTACCAGCAACCCCAGACTGCCTACCAGCAACCCCAGCAAGGATACGCCTAGAGTCACGAGTGAGTCACGAATGAGTCACGAAAGAGTCACGACGGAGTTAGGAATGTTTTACGATGATGTTACGGATGTGGTGGTGTGTTCGCAATTCGTCACCCCACACCTGACACACCTGTTGTAAGTTAAGGTTGCGCTTCTACGTACAGTGTTGTGGTGTTACGGCGTCACTCTCTCTCTCTCTCTCTCTCTCTCTCTCTCTCTCTCTCTCTCTCTCTCTCTCTCTCTCTCTCTCTCTCTCTCTCTCTCTCTCTCTCTCTCTGGTTTGTTTTCTAATTGAATTTTTACTTTGCTGTGGTTACAATCTCTCTCTCTCTCTCTCTCTCTCTCTCTCTCTCTCTCTCTCTCTCTCTCTCTCTCTCTCTCTCTCTCTCCTGTATAATAATAACCTGTGATGCACCTCGAGTTATTTATTTACGTGTTGCTGGAAATAAAAAATACAAAAAAAGCTACATAATAAAAAGTTTATTCATATTTAGGCCTATATTTTCTCCTATGACCAATTTTATTTTGCTTTATTTATTTATTTATTTATTTTTTTACTTTTCTTTGTTTTTTTCCTTGCTGGTTTCATCTTTTTCTTTTTTTATATATATACAAGTTTCTTTCTTCTTTTCTTCTTCTTCTTTCATAAATATCTAAAAAAATCAGTACATGTCTACAATCCATTTAAACTCGTAGTCATCTCTCTCTCTCTCTCTCTCTCTCTCTCTCTCTCTCTCTCTCTCTCTCTCTCTCTCTCTCTCTCTCTCTCTCATTGGGGGAAGGAAACAAAACCCTCTTTCCCTTACAAATTACAAAAAAAATAAAAAATAAAAAATAAATAAATAGATAAATAAATAAAACTAAAACAAAAGACAGAACCACACAAACCCTTTACTTATTTACACCTGTCTATTTATTTTCCCACTTAAACTAAGCAATAAAAGTATAATATTCACCCCCCTCCCTCTCCCTCTCTCTCTCTCTCTCTCTCTCTCTCTCTCTCTCTCTCTCTCTCTCTATGGAAATAAAAGTTTAAGAGTCACATGCAAATATATATTTTTTTCTATCTTTTTATCCTTTTTCCCGACTATTTTTCCTTTTTTACGAACGTGGAGCGAAGCGCGGCGATGCGGGAACGTGAATATGCGTGTAGTACAAGAATAAAAAATATATACACATTGTTGAGAGCCATTGCAAGCTGGCAGCGAGCGAGCACAAGCGTGTGAGGAAAGGTGAACAAAAATTTTCGCTCTTTTTCTGCTTGTCTTTACGATGAATGAAGTGAATATGTGCTGAGAAGATGGAAGATGAAATTAAGCTGGTTATGCATATGAGTGTGAGGAAGAGGGTAAAAATTAAGCTGGTTATGCATATGAGTGTGAGGAAGAGGGTAAAAATTAAGCCGGTTATAAATACGAGTGTGACGAAGGGGGTAAAAATTAAGCTGGTTATAAATACGAGTGTGAGGAAGGGGGCAAAAATTAAGCCGGTTATAAATACGAGTGTGACGAAGGGGGTAAAAATTAAGCTGGTTATAAATACGAGTGTGACGAAGGGGGTAAAAATTAAGCTGGTTATAAATACGAGTGTGAGGAAGAGGGTAAAAATTAAGCTAGTTATGCATATGAGTGTGAGAAAGGGGGAAAAAATTAAGCCGGTTATAAATACGAGTGTGACGAAGGGGGTAAAAATTAAGCTGGTTATAAATACGAGTGCGAGGAAGGGGGTAAAAATTAAGCTGGTTATAAATACGAGTGTGAGGAAGAGGGTAAAAATTAAGCTGGTTATGCATATGAGTGTGAGGAAGAGGGTAAAAATTAAGCTGGTTATGCATACGAGTGTGAGGAAGAGGGTAAAAATTAAGCTGGTTATAAATACGGGCGTGAGGAAGAGGGTAAAAATTAAGCTGGTTATAAATACGAGTGTGAGGAAGAGGGTAAAAATTAAGCTGGTTATGCATACGAGTGTGAGGAAGGGGATAAAAATTATGCTGGTTATAAATACGAGTGTGAGGAAGGGGGTAAAAATTAAGCTGGTTATGCATACGAGTGTGAAGAAGAGGGTAAAAATTAAGCTGGTTATAAATACGAGTGTGAGGAAGAGGATAAGATTTCAACCCTTTATTTTTTGTGTGTGAATTCTTTACGTTGA
>NC_087194.1:1840014-1862514 GCF_035594125.1 Scylla paramamosain | reverse complement strand
ATACGTCTCTTTCTCACCTGTCCGTTTGTCTAATTTATCTGTAACACCTCTTCATCAATGTTCAGTTTCTCACCTGTCTTCCTGGATATACCTGTCTCATTGTGGTTTTTCTCTCACCTGTATATCTGTCTAGCGTATGTCACACCTGTTCATTGTTTTTTAATCACGTTTTTTTCCGCTTTCAGGATATTCATATACTTCTCTATCTATTTTACCTGTCTATGGCTACCTGTTCATCTGTTTAATTCATCTATAAACTCTTTCCACAAATGCTTAATCCTTCAACTCTTTCTTTCAACATATTTCCCCTCCTATATGCCTGTCCACCTGTCTACAAACACCTGTCTATACACACCTGTCCATCTATCTTACCTGCACACCTTAATTACCTTCAAATAAACCTCATCTATCTAGTTCATGCAATTGTAACTGATTCCACACCTATCACACCTGTCTACACCTGTCTACCTGTCTGTATTACCTATTAATGTGCAACTGTACCTTCCCACCTGCCTAATGTTGGGTACCTGTATAACTGACACCCTTCTACCTATTCACCTGTGTCTCCCCCCTCCTCCCCTACAGTCTGGCATGCCGTACACCTTTGCTTATGGAGTGAAGGATGACTACGCTGGCACGGACTTCGGGCAGGAGGAGAACAGTGACGGCAACACAGTACGGGGCTCCTACACTGTGCAACTCCCCGACGGCCGCAAGCAGACGGTAAGGTGCCCCTCGGAAACAGTTCAGTTGCTCCCTTTACAAATTAAGCAGTTACTGGGTTTAGAAGTAGTGTAAATGGTTGTCCCCTTGAAAATACTGTAGTTATCCATGTAGTAGTGTAGTTATTGGCTCTTTAAATTGATTAATTGTTGCTTTTAAAAATAGTTAGTCCTTTAAAGTGTTCGCTAACTTCATTTTCTTCCTCTCCTGCCTCCTCCTCCTCCTCCTCCTCCTCCTCCTCCTCCTCCTCCTCCTCCTCTCATTAGAAAACACCTTTATAAACACATCCAACACTTAAATATACAATAAACTCCAGAAAAAAAAATCTAAACTAAAAAAAGAGAGAGAGAAAAAAAAAACACTGTACCAACTTCACTTCTCTAACCACACCTGCTACAATCTTTATACAGGTAAGAATAAGGAAGACCCAATTGAAAAAAAATATATATATAAACACAACTTTACAGAATAGTTAGTCCAGCCAAAAAACACTTAAACCAATAAAAAAACCACGTCACATTAACTTCACCTCTCTAAACACACCTGTCCAATCTTTACACAGGTGAGAATGAGGAAGAACTCGCTAGAAAACGCCTTTACAAACACAGTCAACTTTACAGAATAGTTAGTCCAGCCAAAAAACACTTAAACCAATCAAAAAACACGTCACATTAACTTCACCTCTCTAAACACACCTGTCCAATCTTTACACAGGTGATAATGAGGAAGAACTCGCTAGAAAACGCCTTTACAAACACAGTCAACTTTACAGAATAGTTAGTCCAGCCAAAACACACTTAAACCAATCAAAAACCACGTCACATTAACTTCACCTCTCTAAACACACCTGTCCAATCTTTACACAGGTGAAAATGAAGAAAACTCGCTAGAAAACGCCTTTACAAACACATCCAGCCCAAACAATTCTATTAAACGCATTAAAAAACGTGAAAAACAATAAAAAAACTAAACATTTCACTATTCAAGAAAACAACAAATTAATTCTATCTACCTAATCACACCTGTCCAATCTTCCCACAGGTGAACTACGAGGCTGACCATTACAAGGGTTTCGTGGCTGACGTTCAGTACTACGGAGAGGCGCAGTACCCCCACGATTACGGCGCCCCTGTGACCTTTGCCCCACAAGGTTACGGCCACAGTGCTCCCGTTTACCAGCCCCAACCTTCCTATAGCTGAAGTTTCCCCCGTCCCTTTGTAAACTGACCCATACGTTGAGTTGAATGCATTTTTTTACCGTTTTGTACCATGTCTGTGAATTTTTTTTGTATCTCATCTGTCTACCTGTCCACAAACCAAAGCTTAGGTCAATAGTTCTGTCCCTGTCACGTTTGTCTGTCTGTCTATCTGTCTGTCTGTCTGTCTATCTATTTTGTTGTCGAGTAAATATATGTTTGTTTCTCATATTTGTTTGTTTGTTTTTGTCATTTGTCCTGTTTACCTGTTTATGAGTGAAGTTTTTACTAATTCAGTAGTTTTTGTATCTATGTCTATCTGTCTGTCTGTCTGTCTGTCTGTTTCCTATACGTACACTTAAAAATCCTCTCCTTTTTAAATTCTGTCTAACTCGTCTGTCTATCTGTGTATTTTGCTGTTGAATAGACAGGCTTGTTTCTCATACACTTCCTTTTTTTTCTGTCACTTATCCTGTTTGTCATGTTTAATTAAGCTTCTGAAACGTGGACTTCAAATTCTTCTGTCCTTTCTTGATTGTCCTGTCTCTGTCACCCCGCCTGTCTGTCTGTCTGTCTGTCTGTCTGTCTATTTTAGTGTCGAGTATGTTAACTTCTCTCATACACACGGACTTCTTTTCCTGTCCCTTACTCTGTCAAGTTTAATTAAGCGTGTCACACAGTACAGCTAAAAAATAAATAAATGAATAAATAAATAAATGATAAAAAATTCGCCCCTTGTACATTATTCCATCTGTCACCTCGTCTGTCTGTTTTGGTGTTCATTAAAGATATATTTGTTTATCATATTCATCTGTTTCTTTCCTGTCCCTCGTCTTGTCTTGTACAGTTAAAAAGAATTCCTGTCCTTTAATTATTATTGTCCCTGTCTGTCTGTCTGTCTGTCTGTCTGTTTTGGTGTTGAATAAAGACGTGTTTGTTTCTCATATACATATTTCCGTCTCTCATTCTGTTTGTTCATTTTAGTTTAGCTTTCCCCGCAAAATTCCCGTCCTTTGCTAACTGTTCTGTCTATATTGCTTCGTAAAGAAAACGTGATACTGTTATTACATTCCGTTTTCTTATTTTTCTACACGTTTTCTTTTTTTTTTTAATCTGCGTAAAGGTTAAGAAAAATAGTAATATATAAAAGGATGATTGATTATGAGTGACGGAAACTAAAATTAAAAAAAAAGCAGGAAAAGGAAAAAAAATAAATGTCGACTTTTTTCCCACTTTTAATTGAATCTTATGTAAGTAGCCTTGTGTGTGTGTGTGTGTGTGTGTGTGTGTGTGTGTGTGTGTGTGTGTGTGTGTGTGTGTAATATTTCCCGTGGGCCTGGGATCATAAATTTTCTGAAATTGACATAATAAATTAAGTCACACACACACACACACACACACACACACACACACACACACACACACACACACACACACACACACACACACACACACAATTACATAACCAAACCCTGTTACACAATATCACCACCACCAGTACTACCACTACCACCACCACCACCACCACCACTACTTCTACTACTACTACTAC
Source organism: Scylla paramamosain (assembly GCF_035594125.1). Classification (NCBI taxonomy): domain Eukaryota; kingdom Metazoa; phylum Arthropoda; class Malacostraca; order Decapoda; family Portunidae; genus Scylla; species Scylla paramamosain. The sequence goes on along the minus strand of NC_087194.1, from coordinate 1,859,043 downwards.
TACTACTACTACTACTACTACTACTACTAAACTATATACGTGGCTATTAATCACACACCTTTAACATCTCCCTCTCTCCCTCCCTCTCCTCTCCCCCACTCCCTCTCTCCCTCCCTCTCCCTCTCTCCCTCCATTACAGATTCTAATGGACAATACAGTGTTTTACTTGCCATTATCTATCATCATACACTCACGCACTCAACAACAACAACAACAACAACAACAACAACAACAACAACAACAACAACAACAACAGGTGGTGTTATTGAGTGTTTCATGTTTGTGTTGCCAACTTGATGTATGTATGAGGGTGAAATTGCCTGTGTGTGTGTGTGTGTGTGTGTGTGTGTGTGTGTGTGTGTGTGTGTGTGTGTGTGTGTGTGTGTGTGTGTGTGTGTGTGTGTGTGTGTGTGTGCTATATACCACTACATACACACACACATACACACAGGATTCCCCGGGAGTGTACCAACCACACGCGCACACACACACGCACATACGCAACAAAAAACAAGCTTGGGTCGCGCATCCTGCCCCTGAGGAGGTCAATGACTTGGCAACACTGCGTGGTTATTTTTTTATTTATCTTTATTTTTTTTTTACTTGCAACACTGCCAGTAGCCTTTATCATCGTTATTAGTTCACTTCCTGTCGTTATAGTGGTGGTGGTGGTTGTGGTTGTAGCAGAGGTAGTAATAGTAGTAGTAGTAGTAGTAGTAGTAGTAGTAGTAACACTTCTTATACGTTACGAAACCAATAAAAAAAAATAATAAAAATAATAATAATAGGATTCCCCACCTGGCCACTCACCTGTTGCGCTCACTGTTCCCCAGGTGTTCCCCAGCCTCAGGTAAGACTAGGCAATGCACTGGGGGAACAACACACCAGGTGACTGAGACGAGGAGGAGGAGGAGGAGGAGGAGGAGGAGGAGGAGGAGGAGGAGGAGGGTTTAACTAAAAATAAACGTGCAAGTAATTTTCGTAAATCTCATAAAAAAAGCAAAATTAAGATAAAATAGATCAAAGCCTCTCTCTCTCTCTCTCTCTCTCTCTCTCTCTCTCTCTCTCTCTCTCTCTCTCTCTCTAATTGGGTTACCCTTGACCTTCGAACATAAAAGACAAAAGCAAAAACTCACACACACACACACACACACACACACACACACACACACACACACACACAAAGCAAGCGAACCGGGACTAAACAATAAAAAAAAGTAAAAAAAAAAAAAAATAAACAAATCCACATATTCCTTGGACGTAAAATCCAGACTTTTTTTTTCCCACTTTTTTTCCCTCAGTTACTTCCTTTTTCTAATTGCCAAACCGTGGTGGAAAGGCCGTTGGGATTTACCTAACTGGGTACATGTGGGGGGGAGGGGAGGGGAGAAAAACTAGAGGGAGGGAGGAAGAGAAGAAGGAGGAGGAGGAGGAGGGAGGGAGCGAGGGTTAAGGGTATATAAGAGGTGATGATCCTTGTCTGGTACCACTGCTCGTCCTGCGGTACCCGGCTCACAGCGTGCGGCACTCGGCTCACTTCACAACATGCTTCTCAAGGTAACACTCCGAGTAAAAATCATCTCATTTCTTTCTATTTGCCTCGTGTGTTTTGTGACTCAGGAAAAATTTGTTCGTCTGATTGTTTTTCACTGATATTTACCTAACCTCACCATGGGACAGGATCAAAATTAGTTAGGGAGAGAGGGAGGATAAGATTCTGACCTCCCTAACCTAACCTAACCTAACCCTAACCTAACCTAACCTAACCTCACCATGGGACAGGATCAAAATTAGTTAGGGAGAGAGGGAGGATGAGATTCTGACCTCCCTAACTACCCTAACCCACGCTCCCTTAATCTAACCTAACCTACCTTACCATAACGTAACCTAACCTAACCCTATTCTTCCTTAACTTAACCTAACCTACCTTGACCTGACCTGACCTGATCTAACCTACCCTCCCTTGCCCCACAGGTGACCCTCCTCGCCCTGGTCGGCCTGGCCCTCTCCCACCCCTACGACACCTACCCCGTTAACTACCACGCCAAGGTGAGAGAGAGAGAGAGAGAGAGAGAGAGAGAGAGAGAGAGAGAGAGAGAGAGAGAGAGAGAGAGAGAGAGAGAGAGAGAGAGAGAGAGAGAGAGAGAGAGTGAAATGTCAATACGAGGATTAAATTTGGCATTTTTTTCGAAATATCTTTGTTCTCTTGTTCTTTTATTTCTCTCAGTCACTCATTTTCTTTTCCTTTTTCATATTTTTTTTCCTCTTTTATTTAATTTTTCTCTCAAATTTTTTTTCTTCAATTTTCCTTTTTTTTTTCTTTCCCTATTTTTTCTCTCTCTTTTATTTGTCTTTATTCGCAGCCATAAAAAGTCCTTTCGCACAGAAAAAATAGGCCTACCCCCTCCTCCTCCTCCTCCTCCTCCTCCTCCTCCTCCTCCTCCTCCTCCCATTTTTTCCTGCTTACTTCTGTTGTGAATAAAAAAATAAAGATATCTTACACTAAACTAAATAATACGAGAGAGAGAGAGAGAGAGAGAGAGAGAGAGAGAGAGAGAGAGAGAGAGAGAGAGAGAGAGAGAGAGAGAGAGAGAGAGAGAGAGAGAGACAGAGAGAATGATAAAAATAACCGGCAGAAAAGAGAAAGAAAATGGTAATGGCCGTTTTCTTTCATTGCTTCTAATAGCACACTCCGTTTTTCTAATGGCCACTGACCACTGTAATGTTAAGTGGAGGAAGTAACGACGCGGTTGCCCACTAACGAAAGTCCACACACACACACACACACACACACACACACACACACACACACACACACACACACACAGGGGACGATGACTGGCGATTCCTTCATAGAAAACGGGAGGGCGTGACTTCGTTTTCTTCTAAAAAGTTAAAGGGGTGACTCATGTAATATACTTTTTGGGGTGAGGAAAATATTACAAGAAATACTGATGAAAATATGACAAATGTAAGAAATTAATGATGAAAAAAATAAAACCGTAAATGAAAACAAAAGAAAAAAATGCTAAACAAAAAAATATGAAGAGGTAAAAATTAAAGAAAGCAAATAAATAAATAAATAAATAAATAAATAAATAAATAAATAACCTAAAAAAGAAAAGACAAAAAATAAATATGTAAAAGAAACTTAAAGAAATAGAGAATAAAGGAAGAAAGGGAGATTAACATTAGGCAGGTGAGATCAGACAGGTGAGCTGAGACAGGGAAGTCAATCAAGGTGTTAATTAATGAAGGAAGGCAGGTGAAGATACTACGAGGGCGTGAGAGTAGGAGGAGGAGGAGGAGGAGGAGGAGGAGGAGGAGGAGGAGGAGGAGGAGGAGGAGGAGGAGGAGGAGGAGGAGGAGGAGGAGGAGGAGGAGGAGGGGTGAGAGGAATGGTGTGTGTATGTGTGTGTGATGGTAATGAAAGATTTTGTGACCTCTAGCTAAATGCCTCTTAACATTCTCTCTCTCTCTCTCTCTCTCTCTCTCTCTCTCTCTCTCCCTCTCTCTCTCTCTCTCTCTCTCTCTCTCTCTCTCTCAACCTTTTTATATAATTCCCTTGTCCCTTTCCTTTTCTCCAATTCTCCTTTTCTTTACCCCTAGTCAAAAAAATATTCTAGCCAAATGCCTCTAACCACCCGTATCCCTTCTCTCTCTCTCCCTCTCTCCCTCAGCCAATGCCGTATAAGTTCGGTTACGGCGTGCATGACGAGTACTCCGGCCAGCACTTCAACAGGAGGGAACACTCTGACGGCAAGACAGTGGAGGGATCATACAACGTGGCCCTTCCTGATGGTACCAAGCAGACAGTGAGTGAAGATATCTCATTGTCCGCTATTTTAAATCTTTCACTGCCTTAAGGTTCAATTTAAAACACTAAAAGCTAAGTAAGCATGATCGTGAAAGGAGGGATAAAAAAAAAAAAAAACAGTAGATTTTTTGCAAGTTTCAGTTGGTATCCTTTAAATTCCTGCGGCCACTTTTGACCCTGGGGAACGCCATCTCAGTAGGCCTTTTATTTATTATAATTTTGTTGCCTTCCGCCGATGTCCCTCTCAGAAAATAAATAAATAAATAACGTTTGAAGATGGTGATGTAAAAGAAAAGTTCTCTTAGTGATTAATAACAGGAGAAATAAGCCAAATAACAATAAAAGGGTTAATACGGTAAACCTTTTAATCCCTGCCACAATAATTCCACCAGACACTTTAACTATCACTTGGGGTGCAAAAATGTATAATGTTGTTTGTTAGAGGTGGTCTAACAGGGGTTCAAGGGTTCTCGTGATTCTACAGATAGTTTAATAAGGTTTTTTGTGAAGGTATTGGAGTTTTCAAGGGTGTTTTCTTGGTTCATGAACAAGGATAAGGGAGACTTGTGAAACGTTTGACGGACAGAAATGACGGGGCTGATTGAATGAATAAATGACTGACTGACTGACTGACTGACTGACTGACTGACTGACTGACTGACTTGACTGAGTGACAGATTCAGAGTCATTGAGTGGGTAATTAAACAGTTGCTGCTACTACTACTACTACTACTACTACTACTACTACTACTACTATTACTACTGCCACTACTACGAGTACTACTATCACAACGGGTCACTTTAACAACAACAACAACAACTACTACTACTACTACTGCGACTACTACAGCTTCTCTCCCTCCTACAGGTGAACTACAGGGCCGATCCCTACAGCGGGTTCCAGGCTGACGTCAGCTACAGCCCAAATCCTTACGGTCACTGAACGTTCCAACATAAACGTTCACGGGAAACGTTCGCCACACTTCCCCGAACGTTTCCAAGGTTGCTGGGAACGTTTGGCACAACTTCAGCACCTCTTTCGGACATCAATCAAGAAACGTTCGCCAAAAAGAAAACGGAGATCAAAAAACGTTGCCAATTTCAACCCTAACTCAAAAAAAAAAATGTTTCCTTCTCAATGTTTCTTTATTTTTCTTTATTTTCTTTATTTTTAAGGATATTTGAGTGTACCAATATTTTTTAAGTAGGGAGAAGGGCATTATTATGTGTGCTTAAGTGTTGTTTGTTGTGTTTTCTTTGTTTTTTTTTGTTTTGTTTTTGTTGTTAGTGTTGTTCGTATGTGATCAGGTAACTCAGTAATGTTGTGTGAAAATTTGATTAAAATATTGCAACAGTAATAGTCTTTTCGTAACTTACAACAACAACAACAACAACAACAACAACAACAACTACTACTACTACTACTACTATTACTACTACTACTAACACTATTACTACTTGTTCTTCTGAGAAACAAAACCTCTATTATTACCACACACACACACAGACACACACACACACACACCACACCCAGTGACACACCCAAAGTACAAATAAAAGAAACACACAAAAAGCTGACCCCAAATAAATCGAAAATGAACAATAAAAAAAAAAAACACACATTATGCATTAAAGCCAAAAATTTCACATCACTTTTTTTTTTCTCTTTGTCGAAACGTGAGAAAGAGAGAGAGAGAGGGAGCGGGAGAGGGGAGAGAAGTGAGGTATATATATTCGTCCACTTCTCTCCACAGACATCAGTGTTGACAGAGACACACACACAAGCTTCCAAACATGAGCCTTAAGGTAAGAAGGTTAGGTTAGGTTAGGTTAAGTTAGGTTAGGTGAAAGTTTCCTCTCGTTAAATTTTCACCCAACCAAGATTTTTTCAAAGTTTTTCGCGCCAAATTTTTTAAACGTCCTATTCTTTTTTTTTTTTTATGTTTTTAGTTCTATAAGTTGTATTTTCTTGAACTTTTCTCTATAAGTGGTACATTTTTTCATACTTTTTCTTTATTTTGTAAGTGAGAAATATTTCAAACCCTTAGTAGATGCTGTTTGCTCCTCCGTCGTTGTGTGTTTTGTCTAATCTAAGTTGATAATAATAATAATAATAATAATAATAATAATAATAATAATAATAATAATAATAATAATAATAATAATAATATCAAACAAGCACAGGGCGGGAACAAATGACTTTCTCCAATATCTAAGTAATCGAGTAAAATATTCAAGAGATAATCTTCAATACCTGATTAATCTCTCTCTCTCTCTCTCTCTCATCTCTCTCTCTCTCTCTCTCTCTCTCTCTCTCCAGGTCGCAGTAGTGGTGGTGGTGATGGTGGTGTCGGCAATGGCGGAACCTGGTGGATATGGACCTGTCTATCCCTCGGTAAGACCCCCCCCCCCCCCTCTCTCTCTCTCTCTCATTCGTCCCTCAGCCCTGACTCACTCCCTCTTTTTCGTTCCCCTAACTTTTTTTTTTACTTTTTTCTTTTTTTTCTTTTTTTTTTCGTCTCCTCCTTTCAAACTTAGGGAAACTTGAGTGAAATTTTTCGCCTCCCGTTCAGATCTGAGACGCATTTCATATTTTCAACTTCCAACTCACGAATATTGAAAAAAGAGAGAGAGAGAGAGAGAGAGAGAGAGAGAGAGAGAGAGAGAGAGAGAGAGAGAGAGAGAGAGAGAGAGAGAGAGAGAGAGAGAGGAGAGAGAGAGAGAGAGAGAGGAGAGAGAGGCTAAATATGTTTTCTTTCTATTTCTCTTTCTTTTTCATCGTTTCTATCTTTTTCTCTGTCTTTTTCTTTGTCCCTGTCTCTGTCTCTGTTTTCCCCGTCTATTTGTATGTGTGATATTGGTTTACTAACACTATTCTAACTTACTACTACTACTACTACTACTACTGCTACTACTAAAGGATTCAAATTTCGTGCCTGTGTTAACTAAGAATATAATTAGTTTCTTTTTTTTTATATAATGTATAGCTCGCTGTGAATCATATACTCGTAAAACTATTGGCTAAGCAGGGCAGACCACATCAGAACACCTAGACCTGAAGAACTGGTTTAGCATATGATGACTTTTACTATTACTACAATTACTGCTACTACTACTACTTGTGATTTTGGGGAACTGATTAAGACAGACCAAATCAGAACTCCCAAATCTAAGGATCTGGTTTAGCATATCACTACTACTACCAGTACTACTACTACTACTACTACTACTACTACTACTACTCCCCGCAGCAAAAGCACCCGTACAACTACAACTACCACGTGAACAGTCACTACGGCGCGAACTTCGGCCAGCACGAGCAAGGAGACGGGAAGAATGTATACGGCGGCTACCATGTTGACCTGCCCGACGGCCGCCGCCAGACGGTACGCACGCACACACACACATATCCAAACACTCCTAGATAAATTTGAGTTCATATTTTCTTTGTCAGTGTGTGGAACCCTAACCTAACCTAACCAAAATGTAACTTAACGTAACCTAACTTAACCTAACCTAACCAAATGTAACTTAACCTAACCTAACGTAACTTAACCTAACTTAACCAAGCCTCACCTGACCTGACCTCACCACACTTAACCTAACCTCACCTCACCCTCGCCCTTCGTCTCTGGCCAGGTGAGGTACGTCCGCTGACCACTACGGGGGCTACGTGGCACAGGTGAGCTACTACGGCAAGGCCCACCACCCCAAGCACTACGGCAACCCTCAGACCTTCTTCAAGAACCATGGATACGGCCACGGGGGGATACCACTAACTGACACCACTGCTACTACTGCTGCTGCTACTACTACTACTATTACTACTATAAGGGCCATGTATGCTATTGTCTTTCTTAATTAATACTACTGTTGATATCAAAGGCTGTTACTATCATTACTTTCAAGATGTTCAGAATAACTTAAAGATAAATTAACTATACTACTACTACTACTAATACTACTACTGCTACTAATACTACTAATACTACTACAATTACTACTACTACTTACTAACAACACAAAACCAATACGACTTCTTAATTCTTACTATTACTACTACAAAGGCAATAGTAGTGATGTTCGGTAATTCCTATAAACTGCTACCAAAGACTGACTACTACTACTACTACTACTACTACTACTACTACTTACTACTACTACTACTACTACTACTACTTACTACGATTCCTAAAGGCTTTCATGAACGACTAAGACCCCGATCAACAAAGCAAGCTGTAATTTAACTTCTCTGTCTCTATCTTGTTACAAATAAAGATAACAACGTTGAGAAATTGAGTCTTTAAAATATTACCTTTATGAGTGTCTTGTCCCCCCCCCCTCTCTCTCTCTCTCTCTCTCTCTCTCTCTCTTTCAGCTTTCCTTCAATATTCTAAAATTCCTCTCTCTCTTTCAAGCCATTCCCTTCATCTTCTTTGGTGGAAGAGGGAATGGAAAGGAAAGAGAATAAGAAAGCAAAGGGAAGGGAGGGGGATAAGAATGACGCACAAAGGAACAGGCAGGAACTGGATAAAAGGAGAGAAAAGAAGCAAAACACGAAGTAAGTGAAAAGGAGAGAGAGAGAGAGAGAGAGAGAGAGAGAGAGAGAGAGAGAGAGAGAGAGAGAGAGAGAGAGAGAGAGAGAGAGAGAGAGAGAGAGAGAGAGGATATTGAATTTTTATGGATGAAAAAAAGTTTTAAAAAAAGGTTAAAAAAAAATGTGAATTCGGGTAATTAAATGAAGAGTAAATGCAAAAAATATAGTAAAGAAAATGTACATCGAAAAAAATAAATAAATAAAATACCGTAAATGTAATAATGATGATAATAATAATAATAATAATAATAATAATAATAATAATAATAATAATAATAATAATAATAATAATAATAAGTGAACCTGAAAATATATAAATCTTAATAAAAAAATATGTAATCCCTTGTGATATAATGTTTGATGTGGAAAGCTGAGAATTTGAGTTTTTCATTTTTTTTTTTTTTTTTTTTTGTAATCGATGACCCTCCAAAAAAATAACAAATAAATAAATAAATAAAAAGAAAAAAAGAAAAAAAAATAGTGACGGTTAAAATCCACAAATATTTAAATCAACAAACAAATAAACGTACAAAAAAAAAAAAAAAAAAAAGAAAGGAAAGAGAGAAAAAAAAAAACACTCCTTTTTGAAATACAGATAAAAAAAAAAGCTAATCACGTCCAAGTTTTTCATTGTCATTACTGTAGAAAAAAAAATATGAATGAGGGAAAATAAAAAAAAGAAAAAAAAAGAAAAAAAAAAAGACAGGAAGCATCACTTTTCCTAATTAACCAGGTGTAAAAACGTGCAGGGAGCTTTTTTTTTACTGCTTGGTCATCAGATTGTTGCGGTTGAAAGTCAAACTGTTGCCTTTAGTAACTAGTGAAATAACTGGACTGAACGTACCATCACTGTGTTTTTGCTTTCATATTTTTTCTTATTGTTTTTTTTTAGTACGAAATAAATAGATAAATAAAAATAATTACTGTTTTTTTCTTTCCTTTTTTTCTTTTTTTTTTTTTTTAGTATGAATCAATTAAATAAATGAAAATAATGTATATCACTGTTTCTTCTTTCCCACTTATTTATTTATTTATTTATTTATTTATTTATTCTTGTATGGACTGCTGGCGACGGAAAGGAAAGGAGTAAAGGAGATGTGATGATGATAGTGAAAATAGGAAACAAATATATAATGCTTTCCTTCCCTTCATCGTTACCACCACCACCACCACCACCACCACCACCACCACCACCACCACCACCAGTGAAGATACGTATATGAAAAATAAGGAAATGGTGATGTGGTGTTGCCATTGAATAGAGAATAAATAAATAAATAAATAAATAATAAAAATGTTTGTAGTTGAAAATGAAAAATAAATAAAAATAAATAAATAAAAGCAGATATATGATGAAGAAGATGAAAATAAAAAGAAAAAGAAAAAGAAACAGAAAATAAGCATATAATTAAGATAGGATGTTAATGATGAAAAATAAATAAACAAATAAACAAATAAATAAAAGCAGATATGACGTAATAACTGTAAATAAGAAAGAGATACTGAAAAATTGATTTTGTTGTCACTGAAACCATAAGGGAAAAAAAAGTGACAAATAGGGGAAAATAAAGAAGATTTTTTTTTACCCTAGATGAAATGAAAAAAAAAAGATTACTATTATTGTTGTTATTTTATTTCATTACTACAGTTTTCTTTCAGTGTTTTTGTTTCATTACTCCCGTTTTCTTTGTCTTTTTTTTATTACTCTCGTTTTCTTTCAGTGTTTTTTTTTCATTATTCCCGTTTTCTTTGTCTTTTTTTTTTCATTACTCTCGTTTTCTTTCAGGTTGTTTTGTTTCATTACTCTCGTTTTCTTTCATTTTTTTTTCCATTACTCTCGTTTTCTTTCAGTGTGTTTTGTTTCATTACTCTCGTTTTCTTTCAATGTGCTTTATTTATTTATTTATTTATTTATTTATTACCGCTATTTTATTTATTTATCTTTTATTTATTTTTGCATTTTTTATCCTTTTACATTTTTTTTTATTTTCCTTCTTCTCATCCTCTTCATTCTCTTCTCTTCGTCCTTCTTCTCTTCGTCCTTGTTCTCCTCCTACTCCTCCTCCTCCTCCTCCTGCTGCTCCTCCTCCTCCTCCTCCTCCTCCTCCTCTCCGTCCTTCTTATCGTTCTTGTTCTTCTTGTTTTTGTTCTTATTCTTCTTGTTCTTCTCCTTCTCCTCCTCCTCCTCCTCCTCTCCCATCCCAAAATCCTCTACCCACTTATACTTTCTTTCCTCCCTCCCTTCCTCTTTCCTCCCTCCCCTCCCTCCCTCCCTCCCCCCCCTTCTCCCTCCCTCCCTCTTTAATGTGTCATTACAGCAACTTCTCCCCACGTTTCCCCTGAGGGCTATTAATCTCTCTCTCTCTCTCTCTCTCTCTCTCTCTCTCTCTCTCTCTCTCTCTCTCTCTCTCTCTCTCTCTCTCTCTCCTAAATGTAATTAGTGGAGGAAAAATGGGAGGCAGGGAGGGAAGGAAGGAAGGAGGGAGGGAGGGAGGGAAGGAAGGAGGGAAAGAAAAGAAGGAAGCGAAGGAAAGAAAGATGGAAGAAGTAGGAAAGAAAAATAAATTAAGTAAATAGTATGGAAAGAAAACTCCCTCTCTCTCTCTCTCTCTCTCTCTCTCTCTCTCTCTCTCTCTCTCTCTCTCCTCTCTCTCTCTCTCTCTCTCTCTCTCCTCTGCAGCCACACCCCGTTTTCTTCAACAATGGGTCAGGTTCGACAAATAAATATACTATGAAAAAAAAAAAAAAAATAAAAATAAAAGAAAACGAAAATATATGATTATCGTTCATTCAGGAATTCGTGAATGGAAATTCCTTAAGTTTTTGTTAGTTTTTTTTTTAATCATTACTTTTTTTTTCTTTTGGTGGGAGAGAAAGAAACAATGAAATAATATGTAGCTGTATGTAGGTTATGAAAGTGGGTGGTGGTGGTGGTGGTGGTGGTGGTGGTGGAGGTGGTAGTAGTAGTAGTAGTAGTAGTAGTAGTAGTAGTAGTAGTAGTAGTAGTAGTAGTAGTAGTAGTAGTTGTTGTTGTTGTTGCTGTAGCGTTAGTAACAACAACATCAACAACAACAACAACAACAACAACAACAACAACAACAACATTAGAACGGAAATAACCAAACACGAAAAAAAGAGACAAAGAAACACAAAGAATAATAAAGAGAGAGAGAGAGAGAGAGAGAGAGAGAGAGAGAGAGAGGAGAGAGAGAGAGAGAGAGAGAGAGAGAGAGAGAGAGAGAGAGAGAGAGAGAGGTATATAAAACAAAGGGACCAGCACCTCACCCTTCAGTCTCTCACACATTTTCACTCTCACACCCACCCTTCATAAAAATCCAATATGGCGGCCAAGGTAAGAGCTAATTAAGAAGTCACGGTTACCTGCCTGCACGTTAATTAGACCCTATTACCTGTGATAAATAGATGTCAAAGGGATTTATTATTATCATTATTTCGTTGAGATTTCAGATTAATATACTGATGAGGGTGGTGGTGGTGGTGGTGGTGGTGGTGGTGGTGGTGGTGGTGGTGATGATGATGATGATGATGATGATGATGATGATGATGATGATGATGATGATGATGATGATGAAGGGGAAATTCAGGGCTTTGTATTTGAGGATCATTTTCTTTGTTCTCTGTATTGTGATAATGATAGGGATAGTGATGATGGTGATGATGGTGATGATGGAAATAGTGATGATAGAGAAGGTTTAAGTGATTTGAAAAGCTTAAATATTTCTTCATTTATAGTGATGATGATAATGATAGTGATGATGATGATGATAGTGATGATGATGACGATGATGATGATGAAGTGTACAGAAAGGGCAAGATTTTTCACATATTCAATCATTTTCATTATAAATCTGAACGGTACGCAGATGATGATGACGATGATGATGGTGATGATGATGGTGATGATGGTGATGGTGGAGGCAGCCCCGGGTTACTATGGCCCTGTTTATCAGAATGTAAGTAGTAGTAGTAGTAGTAGTAGATTATTACTATTATTATTATTTATGAATTATATCTATTAAATCTCTCTCTCCTCCTCTCTCTCTCTCCTCTCCTCTCTCTTCTCTCTCTCTCTCTCTCTCCTCTCTCTCTCTCTCTTCCTCTCTCTCTCTCTCCTCTCTCTCTCTTCCCCACCACCACCACCACCAACTTTATCCTACCCTTATATAACGAAACCTAACCAAACTTAACCTAATATAACCAAACCTAATTTAACCTAACCTAACCTAACCTAACCAAACCTAACCAAACCTAACCTAACCTAACCTAACCAAACCTAACTCAACCTAACCTAACTTAACCTAACCTAACCTAACTAAACCTAACCTAACCTAACCAAACCTAACTCAACCTAACCTAACTTAACCTAACCTAACCTAACCAAACCTAATATAACCAAACCTAATTTAACCTAACCTAACCTAACGTAACCTAACCAAACCTAACCCAACCTAACCATTACGCCCACAGCACCGCCCACCCCGTACCACTTCGACTACTACGCCCACGACCACTACGGAGGCACCCACGCCCGCTGGGAGGTGTCAGATGGTTACCACGCCCGCGGAAGCTATCACGCCCGATTCCCTGATGGTTCCTATATCAACAAGTCCTATTATTGATGCTGATGTGTCTGTGTGTGTCCGTGAACGTGTCCTTGCTGTCTTGTCCCTCGTTCTGTGATGTGTGTGTTGTTTTTTGTTGTGGTCAATAAAATGTCTGTCTATTTTATCAATTTATCTTCACCAACAGTCTCTCTCGTGTTCTCTATCTCTCCTATTCCTTCTTATTTTTCCTATTCTCATCATTTATCATTTGTATTTTTCTATTTCTTCTCTTTTCCTGTTAAAAAATCTTAGTTCAGTCTCCTTTTCCTTTCAACTTTCATTATTTCTCTTATTCCTTCTCCCTTACTCCTTTTTATTACTTCTTCCTCTTATTTTCCTATTATTATCATGGCCTTTCCATTCTCCTACTCCTTCTCTTCACTGTTCACTGTCTCCTTTTATTTTCATCTTCCACTTTTTCTCTTATTTCCTTCCTCATTATTCCTTTCTATTACTTCTTCCTCTTCCTCAGCCTTGCCTATCACCTGTTTGTCTTCCTTCACTGCATCAACAGCCTTCCCTCAAGCTTACCTCAGTCTTACCTATCACCAGCTCGTTTTCTTTCATTACCCCCTCCATCCTTCGCTTATTAAATGATGGTGTTTTAAAATTCCATCACTGTTCTGTCCTTCCTTTTTGTTTGTTTATTTGTTTGTTTGTTTGTTTGTTTGTTTGTTTTCAATATATTTCATTGATAAAATAAATAGCCAAGATTCATGATAATTTGGATTTTAAATGATTGTTCGTATTTCAATGTTCACTACTACTACTACTACTACTACTACTACTACTACTACTACTACTATTACTACTACTACTACTATTAAATGAACAAATATCGCTTACAATAAAAAAAATATACACAAGTTATATATTTTTCGTTATTTATTGATATTTTTTTTTTCGATGGTAAAATTGAAACAGCGTAGTATATGACTCTCTCTCTCTCTCTCTCTCTCTCTCTCTCTCTCTCTCTCTCTCTCTCTCTCTCGTAATTAACACGCCCAACAGGTGTTAAAATTAATCAGGCCAGGTATTTTCCTTTCCATCATCTCCTCCCTTTATCATTCTCTCTTCCCTCTTCTTTTCTTTTCCCCCCTTCATTGTTCTCCTGTCTCCTTCTTCCTTTAAACATTTTTCTATTATTTTTTTCTTTTTCCTCCTTTTCCTCTTCCTTTTCTATTTTCTCCCTTTAAACATTTTCTTCTACTCTTTTATTCTTTTTTTCCTGCTCCTTCTCTCTTTTTTCCCCTATTTTCTTCTTCTAGACTATTATCTTCCTCTTTTCCCTTCTCCTTTTTCTTCTTTTCCTATCTTCTCCTAAACATTTTACAATTTTTTTCTTTCTTTTTCCCTTCTTCTCCTCCTCTTCATTTCCTATCTTCTCTCTCCTTCGAGCTATTTGTCTTTTTCTTTTTCCTCTTCTTCTTCCTCTTCCTTCTCCTCCTCCTCCTCCTCCTCCTTCTCAAACTGTCCAGCTCCCTTTCATCTTCTCGTTCCTTCTCTTTCTTTCCTCTTATCTCTCTTCTTTCCTTCTCTCTTATCTATTTTCTCCTCCTCCTCCTCCTCCACTGTTTTCTTTCTCTACTTCTTTATTTTTTTTATATTTCCTTTCTATTTCCTATTTCCTTCTCCAAAATTTCTTTCTTCCTCTTTCTTTCTTTATTATCTCTCCTTCCTTCCCTCTTTTCTCTTTTACTTTTCTCTTCCTTCTTTCCTTATCTTCAATATCCCCAGGAATATCACTTTTCTTGCCTCCTCCTCCTCCTCCTCCTCCTCCTCCTCCTCCTCCTCGTCCTTCAGTCCCGCCCAGCTCTTCTTCTTCCTCCTCCTCCTTCTCCTATTTCACATACTTCGCTCCTCGCTCCTCCTCAAGCTCTTGTTACTCCTCCTCCTCCTTCTCCTCCTCCTCCTCCTCCTCTTACCTTCCCTCCCGTACCTTGAAGTTTCCAACACTCACCTGTAAAAGAAATCAAGATGTAATTTTTGCGTCCCAAACACGTTTATTTTTCATTAGAGAGAGAGAGAGAGAGAGAGAGAGAGAGAGAGAGAGAGAGAGAGAGAGAGAGAGAGAGAGAGAGAGAGAGAGAGAGAGAGAGAGAGAGAGAGAGAATGAAACAGATATGGGAAATAAAAAAAGTAATAATAAAACAATGAAAGAGAAAATAAGTAGAAAAAAAAATTGAAAGACTGAAAATAAATAGAGAAATTAATGAGTTTCCTGAAAAAAAGAGAAAAGGGAATAATAAAGAATGAAAGGATTAAATATACACTGATGAATGAAATACATGTTGATAAAAAATAGAGAAATATAAAGAGAATGAGATAAACATTGATTAAAAATAGGTAAAGAATTTGCGAATGAACGAAACAAAACGCTAAAGAAGAAAATAAGTAAATAAAAGAAATGCTGATAAAAAGAAGGAAATAGAGAGAATGAAATAAACGCTGATAGAGAGGAAATAAAATAAAAGTTGATAAATAGAAGGAAAGAAATAGAATGAAATACGAGCTGATAAAAAGAAAAGATATTATAAAATTAATTAAATAAACAATAATAAAAGAGAAAAAAACAAGAAAATTAATAAAAGACACGATGAAAAAATAAGAGAAAACAGAATAAATGAAAAAGAAAAAAGAAAAGAAAAAAAAATAGCGAAATTATAAAATACCCAAGTCACCCCTTCCGTGCATTGCCATCAACAGAAAACGGAGAGTCGTTAGGGGAAAAATACTATTAACATATTGTAATAACTTGTTGTATTGGTAATTTAAGTAATTTACATGCAGTAATAACAGTTATGAAGTATCTATATCACTCTCTCTCTCTCTCTCTCTCTCTCTCTCTCTCTCTCTCTCTCTCTCTCTCTCTCTCTCTCTCTCTCTCTCTCTCTCTGTGTGTGTTATTAAAGAGAATTCATAGCCAGGACAGATTAAAGGAAAAATAATGAGTCTGTTTGTATGTATGTATGTATGTATGTATGTGTGTGTGTGTGTGTGTGTGTGTGTGTGTGTGTGTGTGTGTGTGTGTGTGTGTGTGTGTGTTAATCTATGGAGCTTTTATGTCGAATTATGATAATAATAATAATAATAATAATAATAATAATAATAATAATAAGAAGAAGAAGAAGAAGAAGAAGAAGAAGAAGAAGAAGAAGAAGAAGAAGAAGAAAAAGAAGAAGAAAGAGAAGGAGAAGGAGAAGAACGAGGAAAAGAAGAAGATGAAGGAGAGGAAGAAGATATCAATAGTAGTAGTAGTAGTAGTAGTAAAGCAACAGTACAACAACAACAACAACAACAACAACAACAACAACAACAACAACAACCACCACCACCACCAAAACTCCACACGAAGATAAATGGTCGCAAACTGAACAAACGCCACCAACAGACGCACACACAAACATTCTCCAACACTCCACGTCTGTGTTTGGCATTTTCTCCAAATTGTGCAGGAAAGAAATGAAAAAAAAAGAAAATAAGACAGAAAAAGAAAAAAATTATCGAGAGGTTTCATTTCAGAGAGAGAGAGAGAGAGAGAGAGAGAGAGAGAGAGAGAGAGAGAGAGAGAGAGAGAGAGAGAGAGAGAGAGAGAGAGAGAAAAAAAAAAAACATACCAATTTCCTCTCTCTCTCTCTCTCTCTCTCTCTCTCTCTCTCTCTCTCTCTCTCTCTCTCTCTCTCTCTCTCTAACCTAATTATATCTCCAATTTCTGTTATTCTCAACATTAATTTTACTCTTATTTCTATTATTATCTCAGTAATAAAAGAAAGAAAGAAAGAAAAAGAAAGAAAGAAAGAAGGAAAGAAGGAAAATGAAGAAAATTAAGGATAAAAGATAAAAAACTTTAAAAATTACTCTAAAAAATAAATGAAAGGAAGAAAGGAAGGAAGGAAGGAAGGAAGGAAGGAAGGAAGGAAGGAAGGAAGGAAGGAAGGAAGGAAGGAAGGAAGGAACCAGACAAGCAAGCAAACAAGGAAGGAAGGAAGGACAGAAGGAAAACGGAAAAAAAGGAAGGATGGAAAGAAAGAATGAAAGAGAAAAAAAGGAAGAAGGAAGGAAAGAAAATACACAACACAAGGGATAATAAAGAGGAGATGGAAATAAAGAGAAAACCAAAACTCAACCTGGAAATTCGCTCCAATTCTTAACCAGGATCTATTTCGTGTCCAATTTTCTATTTATCTATTTCCATTTATTCATTTATTCACTGACCTATTTTTTTTATCATCATTTATTTCCATTTATTTATCTACACAAGTCCAATTATTCATGCTTTTCATTTATATTTATTATTTATTTATTTATTTATTTATTTTCAATGTTTTTTTTTCTTTTGTTTTATTTCAAATAGATGCAATAATTTTAAATCGAGGAATAATCACTGAGAATTAACACACACACACACACACACACACACACACACACACACACACACACACACACACACACACACAAGCCAGTGAACGAATAAACTTAATAATGAAAAGTAAAAATGCCTGTGTGTGTGTGTGTGTGTGTGTGTGTGTGTGTGTGTGTGTGTGTGTGTGTGTGTGTGTGTGTGTGTGTGTGTGTGTGTGTGTGTAAGAGCACGCCTACTGCAATGCATCACAACCCCCTCCCCCTTCTCTCTCTCTCTCTCTCTCTCTCTCTCTCTCTCTCTCTCTCTCTGGAAAACGAAAAATATTGAAATACATAAAAATTACCCCCCAGCAACACTTGGCAACCCCACCTGGCCTGGGGTATATAACCGGCATGGGATCAGCTGTTTGTCACTCTGCTCCGGACACTCCAAGCGACAATGTACTCCAAGGTCAGAGAGAGAGAGAGAGAGAGAGAGAGAGAGAGAGAGAGAGAGAGAGAGAGAGAGAGAGAGAGAGAGAGAGAGAGAGAGAGAGAGAATTCTATCTTTCATATATATATACATACATTTTTATTATTTTTTCTTCCTCTTTTCCTTCTTACGTGTCTGCAAATTAATTTTCTACTGGTCTATAATGAAAAGCATTCGAAAAAGAAATACTGAGATAAAATTTACATGAATGGGAATAATGGCAACTTTTAAAAGGTATATATATAATTACTGAGTGCACTGGAAGATAAATAAATAAATAAATAAATAAATAAATAAATAAAATAGAAATGAAAGAAAATATGAAAATAATAATAAATAACAAAGTATATGATGGAGTTAATATCATGAGTAATTTCATCTTCATTTATAACATTTCTCTATTTCTTTTCTTTGTTTATTATTCACTTTTATTTATTTATTTATTTATCTATTTATTTGTTTCGTGTTAATAAATTTCCTTACTATTTTTTTCATTATTTTGACTTTAAATCTATTATTATCATTATCATTATTATTATTATTATTATTATTATTATTATTATTATTGTTATTTATTTTACTTGATATTAATAAGCAACACTGGATTTCATATATTTTTCTGCTTCAATACGTACTAGTGCATTCCAGAGACAAAATTCCTTCCCACGATTCCAAAAAACTCATTCTATAATAATAATAATAATAATAATAATAATAATAATAATAATAATAATAATAATAATAATAATAATAATAATAAACATTTTCTTAACATGTCCTCTTTAATCTATAATCAATAGTTTTTTTTTCCTCCATTAACTTTCTTTCCCCTTCCGTAACTAACAACATCCAGTGACGTAATTCCTTTCCACGATTCCAAAAACACATTCCTGGATTCCCACAATAGTTCAATTTCTGGTTAACATTTCTTCTTTAACTCATAACAAGTTTTTAATATTTTTTTTCCATCTTCAGTAAAAATAATTAATTCCAGTGACGCAAATTCCTTTCGACGATTCCAGAAACACATTCCTGGATTCCCACTACAGTTCAATTTCTGTTTACCATTTCCTCTTTGACTCGTAATCAATATTTTTTTCCATCTTCAGTAAAAAATAATTAACTCCAGTGACGCAAATTCCTTAAACAATTCCAG
>NC_087194.1:1825014-1832514 GCF_035594125.1 Scylla paramamosain | reverse complement strand
GAAAAAGAAAAGAAAAAGAAAGAAAAAAAAAACCTCCAAAACTTCACCTGGGTTCCTGTCACGCCCCAACACACACACACACACACACACACACACACACACACACACACACTCACACACAAAGTTGACACGCCCAATAATCTGCTGCCCCCCATACCCCCACAACCCCCCAACGTAACACACCTGAGTAGATGTGACAGGTATATAAGGAGTAGCACCTGTCTGTCACCTCAGTTCCTCGCTACGCCCTCGAACGACAACAACAACGACAACAACAACAACAACAACAACAACAACAACAACAACAACGACGACAGCGAGAAGAATTGAAGGAGGAAACAGAAAACGGGAAAAGGAAGAAAGTTACCATGATGAATCAGGTAAGTGTTTAATTAATATAGATAAAATAAGATAGAGAGAAATTTGGAGTTTTAAGAAAGGAATGACTGATAGAGAGAGAGAGAGAGAGAGAGAGAGAGAGAGAGAGAGAGAGAGAGAGAGAGAGAGAGAGAGAGAGAGAGAGAGAGATTATTATTATTATTATTATTTTTGACATTTTTTTCTTATTTTTGTTTATTGTTTTTGTTTTCTTCTTTATAACTGAGTGTGCTTTAACCATTTAGTATCTCTCTCTCTCTCTCTCTCTCTCTCTCTCTCTCTCTCTGATAACGTCATTTTCACAACACCAGATCAGATTATATTTTCACTCTATGGGTCTTAAAACGTGTGTGTGTGTGTGTGTGTGTGTGTGTGTGTGTGTGTGTGTGTGTGTGTGTGTGTGTGTGTGTGTGTGTGTGTGTGTGTGTGTGTGTGTGTGTGCATATTCTCTGGTCGTGCGTTTTAACTTTTCAACTCAGCGAAATCTGTGAAAGAGAGAGAGAGAGAGAGAGAGAGAGAGAGAGAGAGAGAGAGAGAGAGAGAGAGAGAGAGAGAGAGAGAGAGAGAGAGAGAGAGAGAGAGTTATATTCTAGGGGGAGAGAAAGAGAGAAAGGAAGAGAGGGGGAGAAAGACAGAACTAATTTGAGAGAGAGAGAGAGAGAGAGAGAGAGAGAGAGAGAGAGAGAGAGAGAGAGAGAGAGAGAGAGAGAGAGAGAGAGAGAGAGAGAGAGAGAGGAACAAAGGGTTAAAAGCCAAAATAAGTGATAAACAAGAACATAAGCAATAAAAGTGACACAAAAGAAGAGAATAAGAGAAAAAACAAATAATAAAAATGATAAGAAGTAAAAAAAACACGATAATAAGTTAGGAAGATTAATAAACGCCAGAAAAAAAATAGAAAAGTGAAGGAAGAAAATAGAATAAAATATAAACAAAGCAACAAGTAATAAAATCGTGAAGAGAAGAGAGAAAGGAAGGGAGTGAAAGAAAACGGGAGGAAAGATAGAAATGCAAAGAAAATGGAGCTTATTAACGAACGAATAAATGAAGTAAAAACGAAGAAGAATGAGAGAATAAGATAAGAAAGAAAATGAGAGGAGAATAATAGAAAGAAGAAAAAATGAGAGGAGGAAAATTAGATAGAAGAAAAAATAGAGGAGAATATGAGAAATAAATATGATTAACAAACAAACAAACTTACAAACAAAATAAGAAAGTAATGAAAAGATAGTTAAAAAAATAAACTAATAAAAAAATGGTAAAAGAAAGGTCACTTCTACATAGGGTGACCTCCGAGTGACCTAACGTGACCTCGCCTCTCCCCAGGTGGCGGTGATGGTGGTGGTGGTGGTGGCGGCCGTGCTGACCAGTGCTGAACCGGAACCTCAACCTGGCCACTATCAACAGTCCTATCCATCGGTACGTACACACACACACACACACACACACACACACACACACACACACACACACACACACACACACAGTTCAGTTGGACTTTGAAAAATCTTCATAAAGTGCATAATTATGGTCAATAAATACTATCTATCTGTGTGTGTGTGTGTGTGTGTGTGTGTGTGTGTGTGTGTGTGTGTGTGTTTGTGTGTGTGTTATAATACAAGAATGAGTGAATTACTACACAAAATAATCATAAATTTCCAAAGAATTAAATATGACTGACCACATCAGAACACTCAAAACTGGTGAAGCTGGTTTAGCATGTCCTACTACCACTACCACTACTACTACTACTACTACTACTACTACTACTACTGCAGAAAATTCACCCGTACGACTTCAAATACCACGTGGACAGTCACTACGGCGCCAACTTCGGCCAGCACGAGAAGGGGGATGGCAAATCTGTCTACGGGTCCTACACAGTTAACCTTCCCGATGGACGCAGGCAGAGGGTACGTACACACACACATACACACCACGTGAACTTCCATATATTGGTGTATGCATGTGTAAACAAAAAAAAAAAATAATAATAATAATAAATAAAAATAAATAAATAAAAGACTCGTAAATTGATAGGCAAGGTAAGGTCCACCAAAACACAGCTTTCCCTTACTGACAAACACACGTACACACACCTACAAGCGCTCTATGTAAATGTATGCATGTGTAAACAAAACTAACTGGGAAACTGACAGGCAAGAAGGGTCCTGTATATGCAAGACCTACCCACCAAAACACATCTTTCACACTAAAATGCCAAGTCTCGTTTGACGCGGGCGATCATGGAACCCCACCTCTGCCTGCCCTCAGCCAATCTTATCAAGTGAACCAGAATTGTGACACATGCGATGTATTCTAATCTAATCCCTTCTGCTGCATCCATTAGAGATCCCCAGAGTGGGTTATCCTCGTCTTGACTAAGGTTTTTGCGGCTATGTCCCTCACACACACCACCTGCATGTCTTCCTTCACTGCATCCATAAATATCCTGTTTTGTCTTCCTTGCTCTTTGTCTTCTTGGTTCTTCTTGTTCTTCTGTTCTTCCCAGCAACATGAGGTTTTCTAATCTATCTTCTCTTACCGGGTGTCCCAAAAATCTTGGCTAGAGATCGCCACAGTGGGGTCAACCGCGTCCTGACTGAGGTTTCTGTGCCTATGTCCGTCACACACACCACCTGTATGCCTTCCTTCACTGCATCCATAAATCTCTTCTTTGGTCTTTCTCTTCCTCTTCTATTAAACTTTACATATACTCTTTGTCTTCTTGTTCCTTCTTCCTCTTCTGTCCTTCCCAGCACCACGTGGTTTTCTGATCTATCCTCTATCCAAAAATCTTAACTGTTCTTCTGTTCATTAATTACCTTACAACACCAACCACCACCACTACTGTTTCATTAGTTACCCTCGCCACCCAATGCACTTTTAACAGTCACTCCACTCGTAACAATAATGGTGGTGATGTATTTGTCTCTGCATGGCCAGGTGGACTACACAGCTGACCACTACGGGGGCTACGTGGCCAAGGTGAGCTACTACGGCAAGGCCCACCACCCCAAGCACTACGGCAACCCTCAGACCTTCTTCAAGAACCACGGACACGGGCACGGGGGATACCACTAACTGATACCACTGCCACTACTGCTGCTGCTACTACTACTACTACTATTACTACTACTACTACTATTACTAGAAGAGCTATGTATGCTATTAATGTTTAAACTTTCCTAACTAATACTATTGTTGATACCAAAGGCTAAATATTACTACTACTACTACTACTACTACTACTACTACTACTACTACTGTTATTTTCACGTGTCTCTTTGTCCACGCCAAAGATTAACCACAGACCAGCAACCAATCAAATCCTTCCTTTTTTTTTTGCCACTTAGTAATATTGGTGTATTTTGATTGGCTCCCACACCAGCCAATCACGTACAAGCACACTGTTCTCGGTTCGTGTCGTAAAAATAATGTTAAGGTTTTATTAAGTTTACATTTTATTACGTATTCTATTTTTATTTTATTGATTTTATTGTTTGTAAATATAGAGAAAGAAGGAAATATATTGTCTTCTGCAGTTTATTTTTGTTTATCATTATTATTATTGTTATTCCTTTTCGTATTTTTTTTTATTTCTATTTATTTATTTTTTCCTTATCAACTGTTATTCATGTGGGACTATCAAACGAACAAACAAACGAATGAACACAAACAATCACAATCTCTCTCTCTCTCTCTCTCTCTCTCTCTCTCTCTCTCTCTCTCTCTCTCTCTCTCTCTCTCTCTCTCTCCCAAAATCTTATTCCATTTCCTCCTTTTTTCTTTCCCTTCTTATTTACCAAAAGAGAGAAAAATAGAGGGGGAAAAAAGTAA
Organism: Scylla paramamosain; assembly: GCF_035594125.1. Lineage (NCBI taxonomy): Eukaryota > Metazoa > Arthropoda > Malacostraca > Decapoda > Portunidae > Scylla > Scylla paramamosain. Next base: position 1,828,296 of record NC_087194.1, on the reverse strand, counting down.
AAGAGAACGAGGGAGAAATTCTATCCAAAACAATGTGAAAATTTACGAGAAAGAAGGAAAAAGGGGAAAAAGGGAAAAAAAAGTGACAAAAAAGTGTTAAGTGACTCGCCTTTGAGTTTCAAAATGAACGGAAGACTTTTTTTAATCTGAAGCGGAAAAAAAATAAAGAAAAAACTTAAGTGAACGAAAATTTCTGAAAATAAGTCGAACCAAACAGCTTTGTGTATGTGTGTGCGTGTGTGTGTTAAGATAACGTGTGTGTGTGTGTGTGTGTGTGTATGTGCGAAAATCTCTCTCTCTCTCTCTCTCTCTCTCTCTCTCTCTCTCTCACACACACACACACACGGAGAGAGAGAGAGAGAGAGAGAGAGAGAGAGAGAGAGAGAGAGAGAGAGAGAGAGAGAGAGAGAGAGAGAGAGAGAGAGAGAGAGAGAGAGAGAGAGCGCATTCCCACGTCTCTAAGTAACGTGAAGAGGCAGTAAGAGCGGAATTCTTACTCTTAACAGAAGCTTCATGAGACGTAAGAGGCGGGTGGGTGCCTGGACGGGCTGGGGTATTTATATATAAGAGGCCAGGAGGGGCTCGGGGACCAGTGCCTCCTTGACTTTCGTGGGAGGAGCATTGAATGTCTCCTGCCTAGTAAAAACACGTGGTTGGCCAGGCAGAGGAAGAGAGGCAGGGAGTGAGAATAAAGATGTAAATAGAGAAATATATCAATGAAAGATGGTGGTAGTAGTAGTAGTAGTGGAAATTAAAGATAGATATAGTGAGGAAAAAATACAGTAAAGGAAGGAATGTTGTTTTAGTGAAGGAAAAAGACTTATTAGTAGAAGATATTGAAGGGAGATGTAACAAGGGAGACGAAATACAGATTAAAGAAGGAAAGCTTGTTATAGAAAGAATAATAAAAATTCAAAATACATATGAACCGCAAAAAAAAAAATAAATAAATAAAACAATAAAATAAATAAATAAATAAATAAATAAAATAAAATAAATAATAAAAATAACAATAAACACTGACAAAGGAAGGAGATAATGAAAAAAAGAAGTTTAAAGAGAGAGAGAGAGAGAGAGAGAGAGAGAGAGAGAGAGAGAGAGAGAGAGAGAGAGAGAGAGAGAGATAAATTCCCCCCCTCTCTCTCTCTCTCTCTCTGATACCGGTATTAAGGACGTTAATTGCCAGACCGGACCCAAAATACCTCACTAATCCGGAATCTTACAGGAATGCAAACCGGATCCGAACGAAAGAGCCGAGATCCTTATCCGAATCCGAACCAGGTCAACTTTTTACTCTCTCTCTCTCTCTCTCTCTCTCTCTCTCTCTCTCTCTCTCTCTCTCTCTCTCTCTCTCTCTCTCTCTCTCTCGGTGTCGTCTATTCATATCTCTGTCTTTCTGTAAGTCAATCTCTCTCTCTCTCTCTCTCTCTCTCTCTCTCTCTCTCTCTCTCTCTCTCTCTCTCTCTTACGTATTGGAATGAAAAAAGTTATTGTTTAAGCAAGAGTATTTCAAAATAGAGCAAGAGAGAGAGAGAGAGAGAGAGAGAGAGAGAGAGAGAGAGAGAGAGAGAGAGAGAGAGAGAGAGAGAGAGAGAGAGAGAAATAGGAGCAGCAGACAGATGGAAACACAAACTCAAACAAACACACACACACACACACACACACACACACACACACACACACACACACACACACACACACACACACAGCCAATGCAACTTTAACAACAAACAGACACACATACAGACACACAAACACCCCAGAGACACAAGCCTTTACAACACGATAACACAATTAGAGAGAGAGAGAGAGAGAGAGAGAGAGAGAGAGAGAGAGAGAGAGAGAGAGAGAGAGAGAGAGAGAGAGAGAGAGAGAGAGAGAGACTCATTAGAAATACAAATTCAATGATTACCATAAAATAAATAAATAAATAAATAAATAAATAAATAAATAAATAAATAAATAAATAAATAAATATCTTCACAGGAATATTTATTTATTTTTTATTATTCCAAAGCATTTTTTTTTTGTCTATTTACTTGAATAATTGTTGACTCTTACTGATTATGAGGCAAGACTCTGTGTGTGTGTGTGTGTGTGTGTGTGTGTGTGTGTGTGTGTGTGTGTGTGTGTGTGTGTGTGTGTGTGTGTGTGTGTGTGTGTGTGTGTGTGTGTGTGTCAATAAAAAACACAAACAATTACACATCAAAGCCTTACTCACGGCATGCAATATTTACAGGTAATGAATAACTAATTAATCAGATGCATACTTGCCAGGTAAATACACTGTACACATCCACCAGCTCCACCCACCCGTCCACCTGTAATTAACACCTGACCTCCACCTATCCACCTATCCAACACTCGTTCCACCCTCTCGTCCACCTGTAATTAACACCTGACCTCCACCTATCTACCTATCCAACACTCGTTCCACCCACTCGTCCACCTGTAATTAACACCTGTCCTCCACCTGTCTACCTATCCAACACTCGTTCCACTCACTCATCCACCTGTAATTAACACCTGACCTCCACCTATCCACCTGTCCAACACTCGTTCCACCCACTCATCCACCTGTAATTAACATCTGTCTTCCACCTGTCCATCTGTCCAACACTCGTTTCACCCACTCGTCCACCTGTAATTAACACCTGTCCTCCACCTATCCACCTGTCCAACACTCGTTCCACTCACTCATCCACCTGTAATTAACACCTGTCTTCCACCTGTCTATTTGTCCAACACTCCTGCTCCACTCAATCGTCCACCTGTCCACCTGTAATTAACACCTGACCTCCACCTGTCCATCTGTCCAACACTCCTATTCCACCCACCTGTCCACCTGTAACTGCCCCACCTGTAATTAGTGCACGTGTACTTTAACTTCTTTCAATTAGCTCACCTGTATATCTGTACCTGTGATTAATGTACTTGTATGTAACTTCACCTGTAATGAGCGTACCTGCATACAGATCTACCTGTGATTAGTGTTTGTAATATGCCTTGGTACCTGTAATTAACCGAACCTGTCTGATTTTACCTGTAACATGTCCCATCATCACCTGTAACGAATCAATCTTGTCCTATTTCACATGTAACGTGTCCTATCTTAGCGGTAATTAACCTTATTATACCTGTAATTAATTAAACCTGTCTCGTTTTACCTGTATCCTCCTGTCTCTTACCTGTAATAATCTTAATCTGTTTTATTTAACCTGTGACTTGTTTCCTTACCTGTAATTAAACAGACCATTCTTATTTTACCTGTATCTTACTCTA
>NC_087194.1:1805014-1815014 GCF_035594125.1 Scylla paramamosain | reverse complement strand
CAAGACTCACCTGGGACAAGCTAATGATATATAATTCACCTTACATTCACCTGAGACTCACTAACACACATACACCTGAATGAGTCTACCTGCTGATCAGCTAATTAAGGAAGACTTTCACCTGGAGACACATTCACCTATCCTATACTGAACTGGACTGCAATCAACCTTAGGACTTCACCTGAGCTCACCTGGGTTACTAGTTAATTAGACTTACGTATCTACACAGCCAATTAAACTTCAATTACCCCGAAGTTAACTACACCTTACCTAACCTGACTTAACTCACATAACTGCTAACTCGCTAACATAAACGCGTCAAAGTTAACAAGGGTAAGTTAACAGGTGGAGTTTGATAGGTGGAAACACTTAATATATCAAAGAAAAAACATGTGGAATTGAATAGCAATAAAATATATAAATGGTTACTATATATTTGAAATGAATGTGTTTTTTTTTTAACCTTAAGTAGTAGTAGTAGTAGTAGTAGTAGTAGTAGTAGTAGTAGTAGTAGTAGTAGTAGTAGTATATTAAGGAAATCTTGAAACACATAGAACATAAAGGAATATCCAACATCTCTCTCTCTCTCTCTCTCTCTCTCTCTCTCTCTCTCTCTCTCTCTCTCTCTCTCTCTCTCTCTCTCTCTCTCTCTCTCTCTCCCTATTGATCCAATTAAGAGCCTCCCATTGCAAGAAGCACATACAGTCTCCCTCGCCAAGTTAGAGTGAACAAGTGAGGATCCCTTCACAGCGTCTCGTTTTCTGTGAAGCTCAACGTGACGGAAGAAAACGGAATACCGGAGTACTTCTATTGAACCAAGAGGAGGAAGAAGAGGAGGAGGAGGAGGGAAACTAAAGAGGAGGAAGAGATAGGGAAGTAAAGGTAAAGAAAGACAAAGGAGGAGGAGGAGGAGGAGGAGGAGGAGGAGGAGGAGGAGGAGGAGGAGGAGGAGGAGGAGGAGGTACATTAAATAAATAGGTGAAGGGGAGGAAACAGGAGGAAAGGAAAGGAGAGAGGGAGAGATACAGGGAAACTAGACAATGCAACACTCTCTCTCTCTCTCTCTCTCTCTCTCTCTCTCTCTCTCTCTCTCTCTCTCTCTCTCTCTCTCTCTCTCTCTCTCTCTCTCTCTCTCTCTCTTCTTACCTTTTTTTCTTTCTTTCCTTCTCTCTCTGTCTCTTCCCATACAGGTGAGACTAATTAATTTAAGTCATCCCTTCACACTTACCTGTAAAGAAAGAAAACGGGCTATTAGTTCATTATTATTCATTTATACAGTGTTGTGATTCGTGGGGACAGTGTGTGTGTGTGTGTGTGTGTGTGTGTGTGTGTGTGTGTGTGTGTGTGTGTGTGTGTGTGTGTGTGTGTGTGTGTGTGTGTGACAGGAGTAAAAAAAAGGGTTCGTCACACACAAACATACGCACACGCACACACGCACGCACGCACACACACTTTTTTCCCTCCCTTTCATCTTATTATTCCTCTCACTTTCCCTACTCCCCCTTTCTCTTCCTTTCCCTCTATCCCTCCTTCCTTCTCTCTCCCTCCCCCCTTCCTTCTCTCCCTCCCAACATTAAGAGCATAAACTGTAAATATATTTCTCTCTCTCTCTCTCTCTCTCTCTCTCTCTCTCTCTCTCTCTCTCTCTCTCTCTCTCTCTCTCTCTCTCTCTCTCTCTCTCTCTCTTCTTATTTTCATGTTTACTTCTCAGGTGAAAGGATATGTCTTTATTTATTTATTTATTTATTATTATTTTTTTAAGTCACGTTTTTTTTGTTTTTCTTTGATTTTTTCTTATTATTTTCTCTTTCTTGTTTTGGTTTGTTTTATTTTCTTGTCCATTGTTTAATTTTTTGTGCATTCTTTCGTTGGTTTTCTATTTGTTTGCTTGACTGTCTGTTGAATCTCTCTCTCTCTCTCTCTCTCTCTCTCTCTCTCTCTCTCTCTCTCTCTCTCTCTCTGACAACAGTACGTGATTGAAAAACGTTATCATTCACAAACACACAAGGGAAGGTATTGTCATAACTGCATTTCACGTCTGCAGTTATGACAATAAAGAACAAATCATCATTATTATTATTATTATTATTATTATTATTATTATTATTATTATTATTATTATTATTATTATTATTATTACTACTACTACTATTACTACTATTTGTATACGAACCATTTTTCTCTCTTTCTGTCTGTCAATGTATATTTTTTCTATTTTATCAGTCTGTCTATATCTATTTACCTTTTGTCTGTCTGTCTGTCTGTCTGTCTGTCTGTCTTATCATTCTAATCAGCTGTCTACCCTACCTGTTTCACCTGTTCCGTTTCTGTCCACCTGCTCATTCAATTACGATTCCCTCAACCTGTCTGTCTGTCTGTCTGTCTGTCTGTCTGTCTGTCTGTCTGTCTATTTATCAGTGCATTCCTCCATTTGTCTCCCTTTAGTAGTAGTAGTAGTAGTAGTAGTAGTAGTAGTAGTAGTAGTAGTAGTAGTAGTAGTAGTAGTTACAATCTCCAACCACATTTCTACTATTTACATATGCCTTTAATCAATTTCAACCCTTCTATACCCATCTACCTACTGCACTGCCTATAAACCTGTCTGTCTACCAATACCTCCACCCGTGTGTCCGCCCGTCCGTTACGCAGCCTGTCACGGCCTACATAAGAGGCGCGGCAGGCAGTATTCAGATCACGCATAGCCAGGAGCTTAATGAGAGGGGAAAGCTCAGGTGAGAGCAGAACACCTGGCTTATTGGACTGTGTGTGGAGCATATGTCACGTGTCTGCTTACTCTCTCTCTCTCTCTCTCTCTCTCTCTCTCTCTCTCTCTCTCTCTCTTTTTTTTTGGTTCCTTCTTTTATGTGTTTTGAATGTGTGTGTGTGTGTTTGTTTCCTGTTGTTTTTCTTTACTATCTCCTCCTCTTCCTCCTCCTCCTCCTCCTCTTCTTCCTCGTTGTCTTTTTTTCTCCTCCTCTTCTTGTTTCCTATCTTCCTCTTCCTCCTCCGCCTCCTCCTCGATTTCCTTTTCTATTGCCACATTCTACCTCTTCCTCTCTAATTCATTTATTTATTCCTCTTCCTCCTCCTCCTCCTCCTCCTCCTCCTCTTTTTTCTCTTCCTCCTCTTACTACAAAAAACTATTGCATGTTTTCTTCCCTCCCCTCCTCTCTCTCTCTCTCTCTCTCTCTCTCTCTCTCTCTCTCTCTCTAGGTAACTAAATTCTCCTTCTCTCCTCTTTTCCTCCTCCATATCTTTCCTTTCCTTCTTTTCTTATGTCACAAAATTATATTCCCTTCATATATTTTTACCCTCCTCCTCCTCCTCCTCCTCCTCCTCCTCCTCCTCCTCCTCTTCTTCTTCCACCTCCTCCTCTTCCTCCTTTTCCGTTTCCTCCTCCCTTCCTCCGACTCCACTTCTATTTTTTCCCACGCCTCTATTACTCATCCTCCTCCTCCTCCTCCTCCTCCTCCTCCTCCTCCTCCTCCTCCTCCTTCTTTCCCTCCTGGCCATATGCTCTCTTTATTTTAGACTTTCGGAAAGGAGGAGGAGGAGGAGGAGGAGGAGGAGGAGGAGGAGGAGGAGGAGGAGGAGGAGGAGGAGGAGGAGGAGATATAAAAGGAAGACATTCACTCCGTCCTGAGCATTCCTCCACTTACCTCCACCAAGACCACACTCTCCTCCACCTTGCCTCCACTTTACCTCCACCTGAGTCAGCCATGTTCCTCCAGGTAAGGTAATTAAGAGGTGAGGTTAATCTGCCACCCATCCACAGGTGTGAATTGTGGTAGCTGTTTTTGTTTGTTTGTTTGTCTGTTTGTTTTGTTTGTTTTGATTGTTTGTTTTTTGTTTTTGTTTATTTACGCGTATTTGAGTTGAGAGAGAGAGAGAGAGAGAGAGAGAGAGAGAGAGAGAGAGAGAGAGAGAGAGAGAGAGAGAGAGAGAGAGAGAGAGAGAGAACCTGGCATAAATATAAAAAAATGTTTAATAAAAATAACAAAACCTTAAAAAGACAATAAATATACAAATAATTAAATAAAAAAACAAAAGAAAAGTGAGAATTAGTAAACAAAACATCCATAAACGAAGAATAAACAAAATAAAAAGATAAAAAGAAAAGAAATAAAAAAAAATTAAAAAACACACAAGAAAAAAAATATACACACACACACACACACACACACACACACACACACACACACACACACACACACACAGACAGACAGACAGACAGACAGATTAGTAAATAAATAAATAAAATAGAGAAGAAAAAAAACTAACGTGTGTGTGTGTGTGTGTGTGTGTGTGTGTGTGTGTGTGTGTGTGTGTGTGTGTGTGTGTGTGTCCTCAGAGTGTGGTGTACGTGATGTTGGTGGGCGCGGGCGTGACCATGGGACGCCCGCAGTACGAGGACGCCCCCACATCCCCCAGTACGTGCCCCCGCCGCCCCCCGCCCCATACCACCCACCCCAGCAAAAGGAGGTAATTGCTACGGATTTTTCTGCATTTTCTACCGATTTTCTGGGTTTTTAAGATTTTCTAACGATTTTCTGAGGGTACGGATTTGTTCAACGGTTTTTCAGATTTTTTTTCTGATTTTTCAACCATTTTTGTTTTTTCTACCGATTTCAGTTATTTTCTCCTGATTTTCTGTATTTTGTTTTTCTCCAGATATTCTTAAGTTTTCTGATTTTTATTTTCTTCCCATTTTTTCTGGTTTTCTACAGATTTTTTACAGATTTCTGAATTTCTACCGATTTTCTGGATTTTCATTGTCTTTTTCTCCCGATTTTTTAGATTTTCAAATGTTCCTACACGGGATGTACATTTGATCTTTCTGTTAATTTCGAGTGTTACCTAATTTTCTGATATTTACTTTTTTCAGGATTTCCGAGAATCTGAGTTGATTTTTCTGGATTTTTTTTCGAATTATTTGATTTTTTCGTAACTTTATTTATTTTTTTTTTGTAGGAGGATAAATCTGAAGGACATATCTTTTCCTTTCCTTCTTTCTTTCATTTCTCTTTTCTTTCTTTCATTTTCTTTCCTTTTACTTTCTTTCCTGAAGTGAGGAGAGAATTGCTGAGCGGAAATTTTAAAGTTATTTTGATATCATTTTTTCTCATAAATTTACGAGCGAGAGAGAAAGAGAGAGAGAGAGATTGCTGTCATTCATCACTCTCTCCCTCTCTCTCTCTCTCTCTCTCTCTCTCTCTCTCTCTCTCTCTCTCTCTCTCTCTCTCTCTCTCTCTCTCTCTCTCTTCTCCTTTATCACACATTATGCATCTATTCCATCTTTATCATCTTCCCCTTCTATTTTCCGCATCATCAAATCTTTCTTCCCTTCTTCCTATCCTTTTATCTACTAATTACCTTCTCCTCCTCCTCCTCCTCCTCCTCCTCCTCTTTAATTTTCTCCTTCCCATAATTCAACTTCCCATCACTCTTCCTCTTTCTTCTTAATCTCCTCCTCCTCCTCCTCCTCCTCCTCCACTCTTCTCGTTCCCCAAACTTCCTTCTTTTACTCCCAAATCCACTTTTTACCTTCACTCTTCCACCTCCTCCTCCTCCTCCATCTCCTTCCTAAATCGCTCTTCTTCCTTCCCTCCTCCCTCATCTCTCCATCCTAAAAACTTCCTCCATTTCCTCTTTCCTCCTCTTTTTTTCCTCCGCCCTAACGTTACGTCTCCAGCCATCTCGCCTTTCCTTCCTTCCTCCCTCCCTCCCTTTTTTCCTTTTTTTCCTTTTTCTCTCCTCTTGCAGTCTCTCTCTCTGTCTCTCTCTCTCTTAGAAAATCCCTCGTCCTCCTTCTTCTTTACTCTCTCCTAATTAAGTCACTGCCTCTCTCACTCACTCACACACTAAAACACTCCCACCTTCCCTTCACACACTCCTTCACCACCGCTCCTATGCTCACATCCTCCTTACACACACACACACTCCTACAATTTAAACCACTCACAGCCAGACGATTCTACAGTATCATGCATTTCTACACTAAGTCCCTAACCTCTGCAGGAACCCAAGCCCTACGCGTTTGACTATGGCGTTAAGGACACGTACTCCGGAGCCCAGTATGCCCACGCTGAGAATTCCGACGGGCAGGAGGTGACAGGGTCGTACTCTGTAGCACTTCCTGATGGTAGGATTCAAACTGTCCATTACGTGGCTGATCACCTTAATGGATTCCAAGCTAGGGTGACTTATGAGGGTGAAGCCAAGTATCCTGACATCCCAGAAGCCCCTGCATCTTACCACCCTGCCCCTGTGTACCAGCCACGCCCCCAGCCCCCTGTGTACCTCCCCGCTCCACCTGCCTACCTGTCTGGCAAGGAGGAGGAGCAGCAAGTGGAGCAGCAGGTGGTGTATGAGCCAGTGGAGGCCTCAGATGCTATATACAGGGATCAAGTGGAGGAGTATGTCTAAGTGGAGTTAGTGGAGAGTGATGTTAAGGCTTCAAGTGGATCTGAGGCCTTGAATTGGGTTTTTAGTGGAGTTAGATGTGGTTCGGTGAGTGACTGGTTTTTTTTTTTATATAATAAGACAATAATGGGTTGCCAGTGGTGTTGCAGCCTGGTTCAGTGGACGAGACCAAAATATCGAGTTTTCAGTGGATTAGACAGCAAATATAGGGTTTTCTAGTGGACTAAAAGCAAAATATCAGGTTTTCAGTGGATTACACAGCAAATATAAGGTTTTCTAGTGGATTAGAAGCAAAATATTAAGTTTTCAGTGGGTTAGACAGCAAATATAGGGTTTTCTAGGGGATTAGAAGCAAAATATTAAGTTTTCAGTGGATTAGACAGCAAATATAGGGTTTTCTAGTGGATTAGAAGCAAAATATTAAGTTTTCAGTGGGTTAGACAGCAAATATAGGGTTTTCTAGTGGATTAGAAGCAAAATATTAAGTTTTCAGTGGATTACACAGCAAATATAGGGTTTTCTAGTGGATTAGAAGCAAAATATTAAGTTTTCAGTGGATTAGACAGCAAATATAGGGTTTTCTACTGGATTAGAAGCAAAATATTAAGTTTTCAGTGGGTTAGACAGCAAATATAGGGTTTTCTAGAGGATTAGAAGCAAAATATTAAGTTTTCAGTGGATTAGACAGCAAATATAGGGTTTTCTAGTGGATTAGAAGCAAAATATTAAGTTTTCAGTGGGTTAGACAGCAAATATAGGGTTTTCTAGTGGATTAGAAGCAAAATATTAAGTTTTCAGTGGATTAGACAGCAAATATAGGGTTTTCTAGTGGATTAGAAGCAAAATATTAAGTTTTCAGTGGGTTAGACACCAAATATAGGGTTTTCTAGTGGATTAGAAGCAAAATATTAAGTTTTCAGTGGGTTAGACAGCAAATATAGGGTTTTCTAGTGGATTAGAAGCAAAATATTAAGTTTTCAGTGGGTTAGACACCAAAAATCGGATTTCTAGTGAATTTTAGAGCTATTACCACGTTTTCAAGCCTTGTTTCAGTGGATAAAACAGAAAATATCGGAGCTTGTAGCAGATCTGGCACAAAATACCGGGTTTGTACTGCACCCACGTGACACGAGTAGTGATGACGTCATGCAGGTGGTGATGGTGGTGGTGTCAACAAAGTGACGTCATCATGTTAACACTGCAGGTGGCGGTGGTGGTGGTAATGGCACACTAAGGAACTCAAACGAGGAACAAACAGCAAAAATGCCTCCTGTCCCTCACAATGTTCAATTTTGGACGAGAGTAAAGTGACAGTAAGATAGAAAAGTTAAAGATTCCTCCCCACCAATCCTTCATCCACTGCCACCACCATCAGATAGTACTGGATAAGGCCCCTCCCCACCCACCCCACCCACCCCACCCACCATCACCACCACCACCACAAAACAACCTTCCCTCTTCGTTATTTATTGTATTACTTTCATTAATATTAAGAAACATACAAAAATAAAATAAAAAAATTGAACACGTAGCATAGGAAAAATATAAATAAATGCACGAACTGTTAGAAAAAAACAAAAACAAATCCATTAATGAGGAAATACAAAAAAAAGGAGAAAAATGAATATAAAAGAGGTTTATCACGAAATTAATATAAAAGTAAAACAGAAAAATGAAAAGAATACCGAAAAAATTAACAAAATAAAACTTCAAATTCGAAGGAAAATAAAACAAAAATTAAGGAAAAAGATAAAATAAAAAAAAATATATAGGAAGAAAACTTTGATCAGAAAAATAATACAGAAAAATAAAATAAAATAAAAAAATAACAAGCGAAACAAGAAGAAAATATAACTTAACAAAACAGAAAACAAAAAAATAACAAAAACAAATAAATAAAACTTCAATAAATCGGCAAAATAAATAAACAAATAAATAAGTAAATAAATATAGAAAAAAGTTAAATAAAGCAACTCTCTCACTCTCTCTCTCTCTCTCTCTCTCTCTCTCTCTCTCTCTCTCTCTCTCTCTCTCTCTCTCTCTCTCTCTCTCTCTATACCTCATTAATGGAAAGATAAAAAAATGAACGCCCACACTCCCCACAACAAGCTGGAGGGTCCAAAGCTTGAGTACCTGTGCCATTACCTGTCTAATTAGCTCACCTCCACCTGACCTCACCTGGCGGACTAGATAATTAATAACAGGTAATATATTTAATGTAATTTTACTCAGATCAATAAAAATAATTAAAAGTATTGCTGTGTGTGTCTTATTGGCGTGTGTGTGTGTGTGTGTGTGTGTGTGTGTGTGTGTGTGTGTGTGTGTGTGTGTGTGTGTGTGTGTGTGTGTGTGTGTGTGTGTGTGTGTGTGTGTAAATATTAAAGAATAAACATTATATATTACTTTAAATACTTCAAAGAGTAAATATTGGAGCTTTGAAGTACTTAATTTCTCTCTCTCTCTCTCTCTCTCTCTCTCTCTCTCTCTCTCTCTCTCTCTCTCTCTCTCTCTCTCTCTCTTTAACATTTTCACTTTACTTTCTCGCTCCTCTTACTTTCTCCTCCTACTCCTCCTACTCCTCCTCCTCCTCCTCCTCCTCCTCCTCCTCCTCTTCCCCCTCCTCCCCTTCCTCCTCCTCCTCCTCTTCCGTATGAATTAATTTCCAAGTCCAGTTTTCTTCCTTTTTCCCGTTTTCTTTCAAGTCCAATGCTGACAAGGTAAACATTTCCATTGAATTTTCCTCTCTCTCTCTCTCTCTCTCTCTCTCTCTCTCTCTCTCTCTCTCTCTCTCTCTCTCTCTCTCTCTCTCTCTCTCTCGATATCTAAAATGGGGATGAGAAAATATTACATTAGAGAAAATTTTATTATGAGAAAGACATCAACTTGCTCTAATTTAAGTAATGGAACGTGAGAGAGAGAGAGAGAGAGAGAGAGAGAGAGAGAGAGAGAGAGAGAGAGAGAGAGAGAGAGAGAGAGAGAGAGAGGGGTGAAAAAGAGCCTTCTATTCTAAAGTAAATCCACCTAATTAAGAGCTCTTGTAGAAACGCTCTCTCTCTCTCTCTCTCTCTCTCTCTCTCTCTCTCTCTCTCTCTCTCTCTCTCTCTCTCTCTCTCTCTCTCTCAGCTCTGATATCAAAAACATGTCTTGTTTTGTGCCTTTGAGTGTGTGTGTGTGTGTGTGTGTGTGTGTGTGTGTGTGTGTGTGTGTGTGTGTGTGTGTGTGTGTGTGTGTGTGTGTGTGTGTGTGTGTGTGTGTGTGTGTGTGTGTGTGTGTCTAACAGAAACTCGCTTTATTCTCTCTCTATCTCCCTTTTCTCTTTCTTGCTACCACTCAATGCACCATCTCTCTCTCTCTCTCTCTCTCTCTCTCTCTCTCTCTCTCTCTCTCTCTCTCTCTCTCTCTCTCTCTCTTTATTCCGCCTCACATCCATTCCAGAAAACTTTTTTAAACTTAATTCAAACCTCAACACTATGACAGAGAGAGAGAGAGAGAGAGAGAGAGAGAGAGAGAGAGAGAGAGAGAGAGAGAGAGAGAGAGAGAGAGAGAGAGAGAGAGAGAGAGAGAGAGAGAGAGAATG
>NC_087194.1:1792514-1795014 GCF_035594125.1 Scylla paramamosain | reverse complement strand
ACAGTCTGGAGGTTCTAGCTGTGTAAGAGCGCTGGTGCTGCCTCGAGTAAGATCGAGGCACTTGCACCAGCATGTCATTGGAGGTGGTGGTCCTGGACTCCTCTGGACAGCTCGTGGTGGGAGCCTTATCGAGCTGAGATGAGGGACCTCCAGAACCCGGGCCTTGTGCTGGACCACCAGCGCCGACACGTCCCGCCGATGCTCTAGCGACGTGACTCCGGTCTGCTCCTCCTGCTGCTGCTGCTGCTGCTGCTGCTGCTGCTGCTGTCCGTCCATCCCCACCAAGCGCAGGGCACGGCGTTGCACAGCATCCAGTCTCTGCAAGTGGGTGGGGGCACTCGACATCCAGGACAAGGCACTGTACTCCATACAAGGCCGTATCTGAGCCTTGTACAGTGTGAGGATGCCCCGGGAGTCGAGGTTTCCTGACATCCGACGCAGTGCAGAGACTCGCTGGGAGACCTGGTGGGCAACAGCAGCAACATGGCGGTCAAAGCGCAGGCCACAGTCCACTGTCACTCCCAGCAACTTGACGTGTTCCTGGAGGGGAAGTGTCTGGCCTCCAAAAATCAGACAGCCTGAGACGGCTGGGGAGGCAGCTGGGGACCGTGAGATGACCATGGCCTGCGTCTTTTCTGGAGCGAAGCTGACTTGCCACGCCTCTCCCCACTCCATCACCAGCCTGAGCTGCCTATTTAGCTCTCTAACGGCTCGTTGACTGTCGGAGCGGCAGTAGGAGCGGGAGAGATTGCAGTCGTCGGCGTATGCAAGCAGAGTCGGGATTTGCCGCAGGAGGTCATCGATGTATATGTTCCACAGGATCGGGCCCAACACTGAACCCTGTGGAACTGAGGCCTGTATAGGTAACGGCTGGGATGCCTGTCCATTGATGACTACCCGGAGGGTTCTCCCCTGGAGGTAGTCCTCGAGCAGTGCAAGGAGGTTGCCCTGGATACCCTTGGCGCAAAGCTTTTTTACAAGCCCCGCGTGCCAGACCCTATCAAAGGCCCCAGCAATGTCCAGGGCCACCACAAGAGTATCCAGACCTTCGTCCAGGGCATCCTGCCAGCCTTGGGAGAGGAGGGTGAGGAGGTCCGCTGTTGAGCGGCCAGGCCGGAAGCCGAACTGTCTGTCTGAGAGGAGGCGGTGCTCACTCAGGTGATGACAGATGACACCTGCCACCACCTGCTCCAGCAACTTGCCCACCACGGAGAGCAGCGAGATGGGTCTGTAGTTGCTGGGCTCAGACTTTGAGTTCTTCTTGTGGGCTGGTACCACTCGCGCCTCCTTCCATATAGAGGGCCACCTGTGCTCCATCAGGCAGGCCCTGAAGACGCTGGTGAGAGGACCTGACAGCTCACTGGCGCAACGTTTGAGGAGCCGCGGGCTGATGTCGTCCGGGCCGGTGGCTTTGTTCTCCTCTACTTCCCTCATCAGCCGCTCCACCTGTTCACGTGTCACCTGAACATCGGCGACGGTGTGGTCTGTTTCCTGAGGGAGGTGAGGTGGACGTCTACCCGGATCAGTGACTGACATCTTCTCTGCGAAAAATCAGCGAGTAGAGAAGCCTTGTCCTCACTGCTGGCGGCTGTTGTCCCGTCCGGCCTTGTTAGTGGAGGAACAGTGTCGCGGCGGCCTGTTCCTTGCTGCTCCTTGACAAGCCTCCACCAGGTCTTGTGGCCAACCCCTGAGCCACAGAGCTTTTGCCTCAGGTCCTCTCGCTGCTGCCGTCTCGCCCACCTGCAGGTAGCTGTCACCCGTCTACACGCCACACGGTGTTGGGCCCAGTTGTAGTGTGTTGGACGACGTTTGTACCTCACCCAGGCTTCGTGTTTAGCCTCAGCGGCCGCTCGGCATCGGTAACCAAACCAAGCAGGGTCATTAGGCCTAACGAGGTACCTTCTGCTGGGGACGTGTTGCTGCTGGAGGGCAAGGAGCTTGGTGGTGAGGGCACGGGCCTTTTCCTCCGCGTTGCCTATCAGTAGGGCGTCCCAGTCCAAGCGAACGATGTCGTGTCTCAGGGATGCCCAGTCAGCCTGCTCCCACAGCCAGATAGTGCGCGGGGCGGCGGCCTCCCTCGCTATATCCAGCTTGACTCGTGCCAGCACGGCATGGTGGTCGGAGGTGCCCACCGTCCCCAGTTGATGGCAGACGATGCTGGAGTCAGGGAGATCTGTTAGCACAGGGTCCAGCGACCCTCCCCTCTCATGTGTAGGGAAGGACACGTGGTTCGTCAGACCCTGCACCATCAGGAGGCTGTTAAAGGCATCCTGCTCCAGGTGGAAGTTTAGATCCCCCAGAATCATGACGTGGGAACACTTGTGCCGCTGTAGCATAGTGTCCAATTCCTCCGTCAGAAAATCCAGCGCTGAACGTCCTTGCCTTGGGGGACGGTACATGACACACAGGAGGAGTCCTGTGCTGTCATTTATTACCACTCTGAAGAACAGCGCCTCCATTCCTTCAGGCAGCACCACGTCAATTTTTTGAGTTTGGAGGC
>NC_087194.1:1785014-1787514 GCF_035594125.1 Scylla paramamosain | reverse complement strand
TGGATGTGTGTGTGTCTGTGTGGATGGTGGATGGATAGATAGATAGATAGATAGATAGATAGATAGATAGATGAATTAATAGTTTTACAAATATTTATAAACACTACAAATAAATCATACACACACACACACACACACACACACACACACACACACACACACAGCCTATAGACATATCACAATTTTTTTATGTCATTCATAAATAAGACGAGAAAAAGAACCGCAAATCACTTTTTTTCTCCTCTCTGTCTTCCTCCTCCTCCTCCTCCTCCTCCTCCTCCTCTTCGTGACCTAACGTGACCTGACCTGGATAACAAGTGGACCGAGTAATAGAGAGGTCACACTTTACTTCTGTTTTACCTCCTCCTCCTCCTCCTCCTCCTCCTCCTCCTCCTCCTCCTCCTCCTCCTCATTATGATTCTTCCAGCTTTTGATTCGTCAGTTTATGAGGACAATTAAAAGAGAAGGAGGGAGGGAGAAAAGGAAGAAAGGAAGGAAGGAAGGAGAGAAGGAAGAATACAAGAAAAAAAGAAAGAAAGAAAGAAAGAAAGAAAGAAAGGAAGGAAGGAAGGAGGGAAGAAAACAAGAAAAAAACAAAGGAAGGAGGAAAGAAAGGAAGGAAGGAAGAAAGAAAGAAAGAAAGAAAGGAAGGAAGGAAGGAAGGAAGGAAGGAAGGAAGGAAGGAAGGAAGGAAGAGATAATCAAACAAACAAACATTTAATAATCAGTCAGTCAGTCAGTCAATCAAGAACAAAGAAAACAACATGGCGCCCGCACACACACACACACACACACACACACACACACACACACACACACACACACACACATATTGACAGTCAGACAGACAGACAGACGGACATGTGTCAAAACCAGAACAAAGAAACCAAGGAGAGAGAGAGAGAGAGAGAGAGAGAGAGAGAGAGAGAGAGAGAGAGAGAGAGAGAGAGAGAGAGAGAGAGAGAGACTTATAGCATCCCCCCATCCTCTCTCTCTCTCTCTCTCTCTCTCTCTCTCTCTCTCTCTCTCTCTCTCTCTCTCTCTCTCTCTCTCTCATGATAAAGTAGAAAAGTAATATTTTTTTCACTTTTTCATTTCTTTTTTTCTTTTTCCTCATTTTTCCCTCTTCTCATTTTTCATTTTAATATTCATTTCTTTCTCATTTCCCTGTTCCCCTCCTCCATTATTCATTTTCTCACTCTATCTCCTCATTAACTCTCTCTCTCTCTCTCTCTCTCTCTCTCTCTCTCTCTCTCTCTCTCTCTCTCTCTCTCTCTCTCTCTCACGAGGAGATAATTCAATATTTCATTTTGGGACGGAGTTTAACGGAATTTCTCTCTCTCTCTCTCTCTCTCTCTCTCTCTCTCTCTCTCTCTCTCTCTCTCTGGTATCATCCATCGAATATAGTAATAACAGTAATGAAAAAAATAAATAAAAAATAAATAATAATAATAATAAGATAATAATAATACATAATCAGACATACATACATACATACATACAAACAGACAGACAGACAGACAGACAGACGGACAGACAGACAAGATAACACAGATTGCCTTAGTTATTCCTGTCACCTGTTCTCTCTCTCTCTCTCTCTCTCTCTCTCTCTCTCTCTCTCTCTCTCTCTCTCTCTCTCTCTCTCTCTCTCTCTCTCTCTCTAATTCCCCCAATCAGTTTATGACGTGTAATTAATAGTTGGCAACCTATATGAGGGGAAAAGGGAGAGAGAGAGAGAGAGAGAGAGAGAGAGAGAGAGAGAGAGAGAGAGAGAGAGAGAGAGAGAGAGAGAGAGGGAGAGGGAGAGGGAGAGGGCTAGGGAGAGGGAGGGGAGAGAGGGGAAGGGGGAGGAGAGAAAGAGGGAGGGGAAGACGAAAAGGGAGAGTAGCCAGCTGGATTGAGAGAGAGAGAGAGAGAGAGAGAGAGAGAGAGAGAGAGAGAGAGAGAGAGAGAGAGAGAGAGAGAGAGAGAGAGAGAGAGAGAGAGAGAGAGAGAGAGAGAAACAGGGAGAGGGGAATTAAAAGGACAAAAATAGGAAAAGAGGAGGAGGAGGAGGAGGAGGAGGAGGAGGAGGAGGAGGAGGAGGAGGAAGGAAAATAAAGTAAGAGGATGAAGATAAATAAATAAAAATAATAACAAGAATAGAAATAAAAATGGAATTAAAAGAATGAACCGATAATTAAGAAAAAAACAAAATAAAGAAAGAGAGATGAAATAAAATCCATGATAAAAATAAATGAATGAGAAAAATTGAAAATAACGATAAAAAATGAAAATAAAAAGAATAGATAATGAATAAATATAGAGAAATAAAGATATAAATTAGATAAACTGACAAAAAAATGAAAAAAAAATATTAAATAAAGGAAATAAAATAAAAGGAAAAAAAATATATAAAAGGAAAGACGTGAAAAAAATAGAGAAATTAGGAAGGAAAAAAAAACAAGAAAGAATAATAAAGGAAGGAATAAGAGATAATTGAAAAAAATGAATAAATATC
>NC_087194.1:1767514-1770014 GCF_035594125.1 Scylla paramamosain | reverse complement strand
TTTTACTTCCGTTTTCTTTCATATTCCTACGTATTCTCATTTTCTATGCAAATAAATACACTTCTCTCGTTTTCTTTAATACTATCACCCCCATCCATTTTCTATGCATATGATTAAAATTTTTCGTTTTCTTTAACAAATGCGGATCTAATTTTTACATAAATAAGTATATACCGTTTTCTTTCCAACAAAAACCCATTTTCTTTGCTAATAACAACACTCAGTCTTCTATTTCAAGATTTACCTGCATTTTCTTTGTATAAACTAACCACAGACTATTCTATTACTAACATTTACCCGTTTTCTATGTCTATATTAACCATACTCCGTTTTCTTTGGCTTATAAGAATACAATCACCCATTTTCTATGTATAAACTAACTAAAAACTATTATATTTTAAACATTCATACATTTTCTATAAGCAAACTCACCGATACCACGTTTTCTATGACTAAAGTAAGCCATATCGCATTTTCTTTCACTTATTCATCGTTTTCTATGACTTATTTAAACCCTAACGACCAAAAAAATTTATATATAACATCCACGTTAGTGTCATAACTAAAATAACTTATATCTCGTTTTCTTTCAGCTATTTCCCGTTTTCTTCGGTATAGTGGCGTGCGTGGGAGGCTACCCCTTTGATCCCTACGCTCCCCTCTACACACCTGCGTTCTACACACCTGCATATGGCCCCTCTTACCACCCCCCACCCCCTCCACCTATCTACAAACCAAAACCTGCAAACGAACCAACATACACACCTATATACACACCCAAATCTGATTCCAAACCTGACTACAAACCTGAATACAAGCCTCCAAGTTACAGGCCCAAACTTGACTACAAACCTACCCCTAGTTACAAGCCCAAGATAGATTACAAACCTGACTACACACCTGCTCCTTCTTACAAGCCTGAAGTGACTTACAAACCTGTTCTCCATTACAAGCCTGAAGTGGAATATGATGAGGTAAGTGTGTGGTCGTTCTCTCTCTGTCTCTCTCTCTCTCTCTCTCTCTCTCTCTCTCTCTCTCTCTCTCTCTCTCTCTCTCTCTCTCTCTCTCTCTCTCTCTCTCTCTCTCTCTCTCTCTATCAGGTTTATCAGTTCAATCAATCAGGCAGTCAGTGAAATCTCTCTCTCTCTCTCTCTCTCTCTCTCTCTCTCTCTCTCTCTCTCTCTCTCTCTCTCTCTCTCTCTCTCTCTCTCTCTAATATATACACAGCCCCGACAGACAGATTAAAGTAAGATTAACTCAGATTTCCAAGTCTCACCTTTGAGAGAGAGAGAGAGAGAGAGAGAGAGAGAGAGAGAGAGAGAGAGAGAGAGAGAGAGAGAGAGAGAGAGAGAGAGAGAGAGAGATCTATATAAGGAATAACTGTAGATTTTCATTTTTATATATATATTTCTTAATTAATTTAGTTTTCTTTGTTTTATTTTGTTCATTTCTTCTTTTCTGTTTTCTCTCTCTCTCTCTCTCTCTCTCTCTCTCTCTCTCTCTCTCTCTCTCTCTCTCTCTCTCTCTCTCTCTCTCTCTCTCTCTCTCTCTCTCTCTCCTTTATATGAACACAAGTATACATAAACATACATGAAAACTACACACACACACACACACACACACACACACACACACACACACACACACACCTGAACACACACCTGGTAGCAGTGTTGCCATCTGGTGTGTATTTCTTTTGTGTGTATGATGTGGAAGAGGTTGTCAATCCCAGATACCAGAGATATACTTGTGTGAGACAGGTCATTCCGCTCTCTCTCTCTCTCTCTCTCTCTCTCTCTCTCTCTCTCTCTCTCTCTCTCTCTCTCTCTCTCTCTCTCTCATACAAACAATTCTCTTATTTTTTTTATTTTTCTTCAATCTTTCTTATTCCTTTCCTTTCCATTTTTCCTGCTCTCCTCTTTTAATCTCTCTCTCTCTCTCTCTCTCTCTCTCTCTCTCTCTCTCTCTCTCTCTCTCTCTCTCTCTCTCTCTCTCTCTCTCTGTCATACACTCCTTCAAAATCCTTTCTTCTTTCTCTCCCTCTTTCAATTCTATCTCCGCCTCCTCCTTCCTCCTCTCCTTCACTGAATCTACAAGAATTATTCCTCCTCCTCCTCTTCCTCCTCCTCCTCCTAGCATCCCTCCCACTCCCTCTTACTTTTCACTCTCTCCCTCTCCTGCAGGACCCTAAACCATACGCCTTCGACTACGGCGTGAAGGATGACTACACTGGAGCCCATTATGGCCACAAGGAGAAATCAGACGGCCAGGAGGTCAAGGGGTCATACTCAGTCGCCCTTCCAGATGGTAGGATACAAACAGTGAAGTACAAGGCCAATCACGAACAAGGATTCCAAGCTGAGGTATCCTACGAAGGGGATCCTATTTATCCTGATTCTAAGGGTCATTCACGCCCTTCAGTACGCCCTTCACGCCCCTCACCCAGCCCTGTGTATTCTAAGGACTATGATGATGCCTACAAGGGGTCCTACAAGGGGTC
>NC_087194.1:1755014-1762514 GCF_035594125.1 Scylla paramamosain | reverse complement strand
TGAAGAATTTGGAGGAAGGGGGAAAAAAAAGGAAAATTTTAAAGAGAAAAACAAGGCAAGCCAGGAAAAACACAATATGGACGAGAAAAAAAGGAAAAAAATGCTCAAGGAAAAAAGAAAACGGAGAAACTGGAAGACAAAATAAATAAAAAAAACGAAAAGAAGAAATAAAAACGAAAATAAATAAAAAAGGGAGATAATTTCAAGAGAAACGATAAAACATACAAATTAAAAGAAAAAAGGAAAAAAATAAAAAGAGAGAAAAGGGAAAACCGTAGGGCTTTAAAAAGGGGGAGGGAGAGAGAGAGAGAGAGAGAGAGAGAGAGAGAGAGAGAGAGAGAGAGAGAGAGAGAGAGAGACAGAATAGAGAAAGGAGAGAGGAAAGAATGAAAGGGAAGGAGAGAAAGAAGAGAGAGGGAGTGTCAAATATCCTCTCTTTCCTCCATTTGTCTCTCCTTTTTTCTCTCCGTCTCTCCATTCTGTCAGCCTGCCTGCTTTTCCTCTCTCTCTCTCTCTCTCTCTCTCTCTCTCTCTCTCTCTCTCTCTCTCTCTCTCTCTCTCTCTCCAATATCTTACTTTATTGTCTATCATATACTCCAATTCTCCTCCTCCTCCTCCTCCTCCTCCTCCTCCTCCTCCTCTTCCTCCTCCTCCTCACTTCTCCTTCAATAAAGTCTCCTCACTCTTTCCTTCGAGAATATGGAGGGAAAAAGTGAGCAAGAGCCTCTCTCTCTCTCTCTCTCTCTCTCTCTCTCTCTCTCTCTCTCTCTCTCTCTCTCTCTCTCTCAAGGTTGGACTGTTAGTTATATATATATCAATGTGACGTCAACGAGAGAGAGAGAGAGAGAGAGAGAGAGAGAGAGAGAGAGAGAGAGAGAGAGAGAGAGAGAGAGAGAGAGAGAGAGAGAGAGAGAGAGAGAGAGAGAGAAACACGGGAAGAGAAAGAAGGGAAACAAAGAAAAACAAGACAGGAAAAATACAGACAAATGACACACACACACACACACACACACACACACACACACACACACACACACACACACACACACACACACACACACACTCACCGAGCCTTTTTTGCCTGGGAAGGAGAAAAACACATCCGGGGCCTGATCTGTTGGGCATCTGGCGTAGAACACTCAGCAGCTTGGCGGAGTGGCGAGGCTGTGGGCAGAGAGAGAGAGAGAGAGAGAGAGAGAGAGAGAGAGAGAGAGAGAGAGAGAGAGAGAGAGAGAGAGAGAGAGAGAGAGAGAGAGAGAGAGAGAGAGGGAGAGGGAGAGAGAGTGGGGTGATTAGATACAATGGCGATACAATTTTATTTATCATAGTCTTTTTTTTTAACCTAAGTTGACCTGACCTGACCTAATCTATCTTATCAATGGTAGCCTTAATTAACCTGACCTAACCTGACCTACCTTTATTTAATCTAGCGTAACATGATCTAACTTATTTTATCACTTCTAACCTTATTTAACCTAACTTGACCTGACCTAATCTAATTTCACTTTATCGATTCAAATCTTACGTAACAACCTAACCTGACCTCAACTAACCTAACCTAACCTAACCTAACCTGACTTGACATGACTTAACCTAATGTCATCTAACCTGACCTAAACAAACTTAATGTAACTTCAACTAAATCGAATCTGAACTGAAATGGATTAAACTAAGCTAACTGCCAGCCTTACGTAACCTAACTTAACGTAACCTTTGAGTAACGTAACAAAACCTAACCTAACTTAACGTAACCTAATGAAACTTAACCATGTAACCTAACCTAACATAACCTAACTTAACGTAACCTAACGAAACTTAACGTAACCTAACCTAACCTAACCTAACTTAACCTAACCTAACCTAACGTAACCTAACGTAACCTAACCTAACCTAACCTAACCTAACGTAACCTAACTTCTCAAGCTAACGTACGCAGAATAACTTAGCTTAACTTAAACTAATACAACAAAAGCGTGACAAAATTCGATCTATTTAAATGAACTTGACAAAATATAATGATGAGATGATACACGAAATATTGATATGTATGTGTGTGTGTCTGTGTGTGTGTGTGTGTGTGTGTGTGTGTGTGTGTGTGTGTGTGTGTGTGTGTGTGTGTACACGTCACCCCTTTATAAAACACTCCACGTTTTCTTTTGATTACATAGAAAACGTGCTATGGTGGTCTAGTCTATCTCTCAAACACACACACACACACACACACACACACACACACACACACACACACACACACACACACACACACACACACACACACACACACACACACGGCCTATTTAGTGCAACAAATCAATTTTCGATCAAAGCGATAAGCCGTGAGGCAGAGAGCGAGAGAGAGAGAGAGAGAGAGAGAGAGAGAGAGAGAGAGAGAGAGAGAGAGAGAGAGAGAGAGAGAGAGAGAGAGAGAGAAAGAATGTTTAGTCATATTTTTTCAGCATTTTCTTCATCTTTCTCTTCCTCCTCCTCCTCCTCCTCCTCCTCTTCCTCCTTTTCTTCCTCCTTCTCTTCCCTAGGTAAGATGTACACTTCTCAAACCCAGAAAGGAGAAGGAGGAGGAAAGTAAAATCTCTCTCTCTCTCTCTCTCTCTCTCTCTCTCTCTCTCTCTCTCTCTCTCTCTCTCTCTCTTTCAAACTATTCAAACTATTCAGCTTTCCTCTCTTTCCAACTTTCTCTCCCTCTCTCTCTCTCACTTCCTTCCGTAAATGTAAAAAGGAAGGGATACTTCGAAGGAGGAGGAGGAGGAGGAGGAGGAGGAGGAGGAGGAGGAGGAGGAGGAGGAGGAGGAGGAGGAAGGAAAAAGAAGGAAAACTGTGATTGATTACGACGTACCTCTCTCTCTCTCTCTCTCTCTCTCTCTCTCTCTCTCTCTCTCTCTCTCTCTCTCTCTCTCTCTCTCTCTCTCAAAATTCAAACTTAAAAATGAGAGAGAGAGAGAGAGAGAGAGAGAGAGAGAGAGAGAGAGAGAGAGAGAGAGAGAGAGAGAGAGAGAGAGAGAGAGAGAGAGAAAGGGCCACGCTACTGTACCTAAAATTTACATACAATTTCTACCCGACTCTCGTTTTCTTTGCGAATCAAGAGCGATGAAGCTAACTCGAAAATTAGAGAGAGAGAGAGAGAGAGAGAGAGAGAGAGAGAGAGAGAGAGAGAGAGAGAGAGAGAGAGAGAGAGAGAGAATTGCGCCTCGTTATCAAAAAATCAGGTTAGACTCACTCTCTCTCTCTCTCTCTCTCTCTCTCTCTCTCTCTCTCTCTCTCTCTCTCTCTCTTTCACACACATTCACACACACACACACGGTTCCACTATGGGACAAGAAAGTGAACCAGTGAACTAGTGGACCAATGAACCAGTGAACCAATGACCGAATGAACCAGTGAACCAGTGAACTAGTGGACCAATGAACCAGTGAACCAATGAACTAATGAACAAGTGAACCAGTGAACCAAAGAACCAATGAACCAGTGAACCAATGACCGAATGAACCAGTGAACCAGTGAACTAATGAACCAGTGAACCAATGACCGAATGAACCAGTGAACCAGTGGACCAATGAACCAGTGAACCAATGACCGAATGAACCAGTGAACCAGTGGACCAATGAACCAATGAACCAGTGAACCAATGACCGAATGAACCAGTGAACCAGTGGACCAATGAACCAGTGAACCAATGACCGAATGAACCAATGAACCAGTGGACCAATGAACCAATGAACCAGTGAACCAATGACCGAATGAACCAGTGAACCAGTGAACCAATGACCAAATGAACCAGTGAACCAGTGAACCAATGAACCAATGAACCAGTGAACCAGTGAACCAATGACCAAATGAACCAGTGAACCAGTGAACTAATGAACCAATGAGACACTGAAGCAATGAACCAACAAATGAACCAATGAACCAGTGAACCAGTGAACTAATGAACCAATGAGACACTGAAGCAATGAACCAACAAATGAACCAATGAACCAGTGAACCAGCTGCTTGACACTCACCCAGCGGCCTCTGTCAGCCTTCATGGAACCAAAAAGACTCTTCAACTCCTTCACCGTGATGGAATAACTGGTAAGGACTCCCAGGACCTCTATCAGCAGATCTGTGGGGGGAGAGAGAGAGAGAGAGAGAGAGAGGGGCTGTTAGTACTCGTGGTGGTGGTGGTGGTGGTGGTGGTGGTGGTGGTACAGGCTATAGTAGTAGTAGTAGTAGTAGTAGTATTGTAACTTTTTATTATTTTATTTCTATTTAATACACTCCTCCTCCTCCTCCTCCTCCTCCTCCTCCTCTCCTTCCTTCCTCCTCCTCTCTTCCCTCCCTCCCTCTTTCTCTCCTTTCCTCCATTTATCTCCCTGATCCTCACTTTCTTATTCTGTTCCCTATCCATTTTTCTTCCTTTCTCTCTCTCTCTCTCTCTCTCTCTCTCTCTCTCTCTCTCTCTCTCTCTCTCTCTCTCTCTCTCTCTCTCTCTCTCTCTCAGCATAAGTCAGCGAGTCATAATGAAAGATTCAGGTGATTCAGGAACGCTAATTAGAGAGAGAGAGAGAGAGAGAGAGAGAGAGAGAGAGAGAGAGAGAGAGAGAGAGAGAGAGAGAGTTATACGTACACTTATGTTTAGGATTCGTACTCTCTCTCTCTCTCTCTCTCTCTCTCTCTCTCTCTCTCTCTCTCTCTCTCTCTCTCTCTCTCTCTCTCTCTCTTGATTAGAGGTGAATGGAGGTCTGATTGGAGAGAGGTCACCTGTCCCCTCGCTTGATTACAGGTGAATGACTCTCTCTCTCTCTCTCTCTCTCTCTCTCTCTCTCTCTCTCTCTCTCTCTCTCTCTCTCTCTCTCTCTCTCTCTCTCTCTCTCTCTCTTGTCACCTTCCTTACGTCATCTATCACCCCTCTTTCTAATTCTCTCTCTCTCTCTCTCTCTCTCTCTCTCTCTCTCTCTCTCTCTCTCTCTCTCTCTCTCTCTCTCTCTAACAAAACGAAGAAAATAAAGAATAAAAAAGAAAATAGTAAAGAAAATAAAGAAAAAATGAAAAAAAGCAAATAAAACGTAACACAAAGTAAAATACAAACAAATAAATAAACAAACAAACAAACAAACAAACAAATAAACGGAAGTAATTACAAAAAAATAAAAGACAATTACATAAAAACAATGCAATTAGTTAAAGGAGGAGGAGGAGGAGGAGGGGGAGGAGGAAAAGAGGAAATATTATAATTATATAAATGAAAAACAGGAATAAAAGAAGAAAAGAAATAAAGACAAGAGGAAGAGGAAGAGGAAGAGGAAGAGGAGGAGGAGGAAAGGCAAGAGGAAGAGGAAAGAGGGAGGTAAACAGGAAAATTTATAGCCAACAAACATACAAGAGAGAGAGAGAGAGAGAGAGAGAGAGAGAGAGAGAGAGAGAGAGAGAGAGAGAGAGAGAGAGAGAGAGAGAGAGAGAGAGAGAGAGAGAGAGAGGCTGACAAGCTGTCGATATCGTCTCTGACTTCTCCCTCCTCCTCCTCCTCCTCCACTACTTCTTCTTCGTCCTCCTCATTCTCTTCCTCCTCCTCCTCCTCCTCCTCCTCCTCCTCTCACACCACTGGATCCTAATTATCCGAATGACAGCTGTTCCCTCCTCCTCCACCTCCTCCTCCTCCTCCTCCTCCTCCTCCTCCTCCTCCTCCTCCTCCTCCTCCTCCTCCACCTCCTCCTCCTTCTCCTCCTCCTCCTCCTCCTCCTCCGTGTCCAGTTAGATCTTCTCTCAATTCCTCCATCAATAAGCCTTTGATTCCTCCTCCTCCTCCTCCTCCTCCTCCTCCTCCTCCTCCTCCTCCTCCATCCTCGACCTGTCCAAGATAGAATACAGAAAGAAGACAGGACTCTCTCTCTCTCTCTCTCTCTCTCTCTCTCTCTCTCTCTCTCTCTCTCTCTCTCTCTCTCTCTCTCTCTCTCTCTCATTAAGAACCCAACAGGTGTGAGTGTCCTTCTTCTTCTCCTCTTCTTCCTCCTCTTCCTCCTCCTCCTCCTCTATCTTTGTCATACTAAAAGGGGGAAAGAAAATGAGAGGAGGGATAAATTGAGAAAGTATTGAGAAAAGACAAAGAAAGACAAAACTAGACCACGAAGGGAAAAAAAAAAATAAAGGGAAAGAAAGAAAGAAAAGGAAATTAGAAAACGAGAGAAAAGGAGAAGTGGAAAAATACGAAGGAAAAATATGAATAAAGCAAAGAAAAGGAAATAAAACAATAACTCACTTTAAAATCATGAATATATAGAGATAAATAAATAAATAAATAAACAAACAAACAAACAAACAAACAAACACGACAACAAAACAATGAAAAAATTATTGATAAAAAAATATTCTTAACTTTCAAGAGAATATTGAAATGAGGGTTCAGTCACACACACACACACACACACACACACACACACACACACACACACACACACACACACACACACACACACAGTCCTCGAGGTGTACTGTTAATTACCTTGTCTCCCTAACTGACAAATTACATGTGTGTGTGTGTGTGTGTGTGTGTGTGTGTGTGTGTGTGTGTGTGTGTGTGTGTGTGTGTGTGTGTGTGTGTTTCCATAATCAACTTATCCTCCATATTCAAACACACACACACACACACACACACACACACACACACACACACACACACACACACACACACACACGTGGCATTTCGATACAATATAATGGCTTCTGTTACTGACGCAAAGGAGGAGGAGGAGGAGGAGGAGGAGGAGGAGGAGGAGGAGGAGGAGGAGGAGGAGGAGGAGGAGGAGGAGGAGGAGGAGGAGGAGGTGGAGGAGGAGGAGGCGGCATCTGGGACAGCAATAAGCCGTGCAATGCCAACTCAGCGAATCCACCGAGGAAGAGGAGGAGGAGGAGGAGGAGGAGGAGGAGGAGGAGGAGGAGGAGGAGGAGGAGGAGGAGGAGGAGGAGGAGGAGGATTGAAAGAGCACAAAAGAAAACGACACACGATAAAAAAAAGCACATCAGAAAAGAGAGAGAGAGAGAGAGAGAGAGAGAGAGAGAGAGAGAGAGAGAGAGAGAGAGAGAGAGAGAGAGAGAGAGAGGGAGCAAATAAACACACTTTCTCACTCGCTCATTCAGTCTCGCCCACACAATACCCAATATCGGCCTCTCTCTCTCTCTCTCTCTCTCTCTCTCTCTCTCTCTCTCTCTCTCTCTCTCTCTCTAATGGTAAACAGGTAAACCTCGCCGCCCATTTTCTTTCATCCGAGACGCGTTTTCTATGCAGAGAGAAAATCGATATTAATGGGAGACTTTTCGATAACGGCAAATCTATTCCACTTTCCTTCTTATTCTCCTCTTTATTACTTTTCTCTATTTCCTTCTTCGTTATTTTCTTCATCTTATTGTTCATTTTTATTCATTATTTTCTATATTTATTTTTTTTATTTTCTTATTTTTTTCTTTCTTGTCTCCATTATTCTCTTCTTTCTTTTATTTCCTTCTTCTTAT
>NC_087194.1:1740014-1750014 GCF_035594125.1 Scylla paramamosain | reverse complement strand
GGAGGAAATAAATGAAAGAAAGAGGATTGTAATAACACTGGTGGTGGTGGTGGTGGTTGCAGTAGAAGAAGAAGAAGAAGAAGAAGAAGAAGAAGAAGAAGAAGAAGAAGAAGAAGAAGAAGAAGAAGAAGAAGAAGAAGAAGAAGAAGAAGAAGAAGAAGAAGAAGAAAAAGGAAGAAGAAGAAAATGGTGATGATGATGATGATGATGGAAACTGAAAAAAAAGGAAAAAAGGAAAAAAGTAGTAGTAGTAGCAGTAGTAGTAGTAGTAGTAGTAGTAGTAGTAGTAGTAGTAGTAGTAGTAGTAGTAGTAGTAGTAGTAGTAGTAGCAACAAAACACTTAAATATTCTTAAAAAAATAAATAAATAAATAAAATAAAATAAAACTATCTCCTCCTCTTCTTCTTCTTCTTCTTCCCTCCTTTATTCCATTCTCTCCCTTCCTCTTTTCTTCTCTTCTCTCCTTTTTTTCCTTCTCTTTCCTCCACAATCCTCCTGTCGCTATCCTTCCTTCTCTCCATTTCATTTCTTCCTCCTCCTCCTCCTCCTCCTCCTCCTCCTCCTCCTCTTTCTCCTTTTACCAAACCAATTCCTCCAAATATTCTCTCTCTCTCTCTCTCTCTCTCTCTCTCTCTCTCTCTCTCTCTCTCTCTCTCTCTCTCATTTTTATTATTTCCCTTTGTGTATGCTAAAAGGGGAGAGAGAGAGAGAGAGAGAGAGAGAGAGAGAGAGAGAGAGAGAGAGAGAGAGAGAGAGAGAGAGAGAGAGAGAGAGAGAGAGAGAGAGAATGTAAGCAAGAATTCACGGACAAGACTTTCCCGCCAAAAAGTGCCGGAAACATTTCGAGAGAGAGAGAGAGAGAGAGAGAGAGAGAGAGAGAGAGAGAGAGAGAGAGAGAGAGAGAGAGAGAGAGAGAGAGAGAGAGTCGAAAACGAAGGAACAATGTTATTTCGACCATTTCACTCTCTCTCTCTCTTTCTCTCTCTCTCTCTCTCTCTCTCTCTCTCTCTCTCTCTCTCTCTCTCTCTCAAGTTATTAAAAACTTTGTCAAAACACAAAGTACCAAAGTTTCCCCTCAAATGAAACTAAAGAAAAGAAAACGGGATAATAACTCCAATTTCATCCCAACAGAAAACGGAGCGTTGTTGTGCATAGAAAACGAGTGACAAACACACACACACACACACACACACACACACACACACACACACACACACACACACACACAACAATTAACAAAGACATTCTCTCTCTCTCTCTCTCTCTCTCTCTCTCTCTCTCTCTCTCTCTCTCTCTCTCTCTCTCTCTCATTATTTCCACACTCTTTATATCTCATTATAATCTTCCTCCTCCTCTTCTTCATCATCATTTTCTTCCTCCTCCCTCTCCTCCTCCTCCTCCTCTTCCTCCTCCTCCTCTAATTCTTCTTCATTACTAGGATTAGTCCTTCCATTATCGGGATTTCTTTCTTTTCTCCTTTTTTATCATCTCTTCCTCTTCCTTTTCTTCATTTTCCTCCTCCTCCTCCTCCTCCTCTTCCTCCTGTGCCTCTAACATTTCAGCATTTTTCTTTTTCTTCTTTTCCTTCTTCTTCCTCTTCCTCCTCCTCCTCCTCCTCCTCCTCCTCCTCCTCTCCTATTCCATTTCCTCATCTTCTTCTTTCTTCTTCTCTTCCTATTTCTTATTTTCTTTCTTTTTCTTTCACCTCCTCCTCGCACTCCTTCAGCATTTCCTTCTCCTCCTTTTCTTTCATCAGCACCTCCTCCTCCTCCTCCTCCTCCTCCTCCTCCTCCTCCTCCTTCTTCCACATAATCTAAGATATTGTTATTTTTTTTTATATATTTCTTTTCCTCTTCGTTCACTTCTCATTACATCTCTTCTTCTTCTTCTTCTTCTTCTTCTTCTTCAGCCTCCTCCTCCTCCTCCTCCTCCTCCTCCTCCTCCTCCTCCTCCTCCTCCTCCTTCTCTACAGTATGCACGTTTCTGATAAATCTAAATTTTCTCAATAACCTTCAAAGGAAACTCTCTCTCTCTCTCTCTCTCTCTCTCTCTCTCTCTCTCTCTCTCTCTCTCTCTCTCTCTCTCTGTGTGTCGTTGTCATAGCAACATATAAACCACGCGTCGGTACCCTCCAAAGAGAGAGAGAGAGAGAGAGAGAGAGAGAGAGAGAGAGAGAGAGAGAGAGAGAGAGAGAGAGAGAGAGAGTTCAATCTTCACGGCAAAGTAAAACCAACTGCAAGCTAAACACACATACACACACACACACACACACATATTCTCTCTCTCTCTCTCTCTCTCTCTCTCTCTCTCTCTCTCTCTCTCTCTCTCTCTCTCTCTCATTCTAAGCCGATTATTGGTTTCAAAAATTAAGGTGATTGAGAAAAGAAAAGATTAGGGAGGAGGAGGAGGAGGAGGAGGAGGAGGAGGAGGAGGAGGAGGAGGAGGAGGAGGAGGAGGAGGAGGAGGAGGAGGAGGAGGAGGAGGAGGAGGAGGGAAACCACAACTCCATCTTCTGACTGACGTTATTAATTTTTTACCCTCCAGCCTCTCTCTCTCTCTCTCTCTCTCTCTCTCTCTCTCTCTCTCTCTCTCTCTCTCTCTCTCTCTCTCTCTCATATGAAATTACTGAAGGAAAAAATTCTTGAGACGAAGTTGTTGTTAAAGATGGAGAAGGAAGAGGAGGAGGAGGAAAAGGAAGAGGAAGAGTAGGAGGAGGAGGAGGAGGAGGAGGAGGAGGAGGAGGAGGAGGAGGAGGAGGAGGAGGAGGAGGAGGAGGAGGAAAAATACTTGGGAGGAGGATCTATCTACTTATCTCTCCTTTTTATCTCCTCTCCTCCTTCTCTCCTTCATTTTCTTCCTCCTTATCTCTCTCTTCCTTCCTTCTCTATCTCTCTTCCCTCCTTCACTATTTATTCTCCTTCAATTTTCTATCTTACCTTTTATCTTTCTTTCTTTTCTTCCTTCCTTCCTTCTCTCTCTCTCTCTCTCTCTCTCTCTCTCTCTCTCTCTCTCTCTCTCTCTCTCTCTCTCTACAAAGTGACCCTTTAAATGCAACACACCTGCAATTTGCAAACCTGAAGGGGGCCAGGTGTGCTCAGGTGTGGGTGAGATGCAGGTGTGAAAATGAAGAGAGGAGGAATGGATGATAAACGAGGTGAAAAGGAAAATGTTGATAAAGATAGGAATAATGAACAAGGATGAAGATAAAACAGGTAAAAATTAAATAAGTAATGGAATGAAAGAGAATTATATACACAGAAAAGAAAAGATAATAAGAGAAAATGGTGATAATTCGAGGAATAATAAGAAAACTGTGATAATTGAATATAAACGAAGGAAAAATGGAAAGAAATCATGAAAGAAGGATGATTAAAAGGAGAGAAGATAGGAGAATAAAGAAGATAAGAAGGGAAACGTTGATACATAGAGGAATAATGAAGGAAGATGAGAAGAAAAATGAGGAAATAAAAGAAAAAGGAAAAAAAAAGTTGATGAAAGAGAATTAAATACAAAAATAACAAAAGAAAATGGGAATAATGAAGACGAGAATAAATAAAAACAGAAAAAAGAGAAGAAACGAAAGAAAACATAAAAAAATACACCAAAATAAATAATAATAATAATAATAATAATAATAATAATAATAATAATAATAATAATAATAATAATAATAATAAACAAGGCAAAGAGAAAACAGTGATAAAAATGGAAATATCAAATAAACACAAATAGAAAACCAGAGAAATGAAGGAAAAAGGAATAAAACTGAATAATGATAATAAATGACAAAATAATAAGATAATGAAAAATAAGTAAATAAATAAATAAAAAGATTAAACGAAGAAACAAATGAAGGAAGAAAAGAGGAAGAAGATAATAGTGATAAAAAAGAGTGGATAGATAAATTAGATAAAGAGAGAGGAGTATAAACTCATTCTCTCTCTCTCTCTTCCTCCCTCCCTCTCTCTCTCTCTCTCTCTCTCTCTCTCTCTCTCTCTCTCTCTCTCTCTGACGCGACAGGAGAGAGAGAGAGAGAGAGAGAGAGAGAGAGAGAGAGAGAGAGAGAGAGAGAGAGAGAGAGAGAGAGAGAGAGAGAGAGAGAGAGAGAGAGAGAGAGAGAGAGAGAGAGAGAGTAATCCAATTGTAGAGAGAGAGAGAGAGAGAGAGAGAGAGAGAGAGAGAGAGAGAGAGAGAGAGAGAGAGAGAGAGAGAGAGAGAGAGAGAGAGAGAGAGAGAGAGAGAGAGAGAGAGAGAGAGAGAGGTAGAGCGTGATGCATGGCGCTACACAGTCTGTCTGACACACACACACACACACACACACACACACACACACACACACACACACACACACACACACACACACACACACACACGCAAAGATAAAGAGAAATAGAGACAGACAGAGTGACAGAGAGAGACAGATAGAATGGCATATGTGTGTACGAGAGAGAGAGAGAGAGAGAGAGAGAGAGAGAGAGAGAGAGAGAGAGAGAGAGAGAGAGAGAGAGAGAGAGAGAGAGAGAGAGAGAGAGAGAGAGAGAGAGAGAATTGAAACGGAGATATATGGAAAACACAAACAGACAGTGATGGAAAACGAGAGAGAGAGAGAGAGAGAGAGAGAGAGAGAGAGAGAGAGAGAGAGAGAGAGAGAGAGAGAGAGAGAGAGAATCATAATGAAAATATACAAAAAATAACTAAAACTATATTCTAAAAATAAATAAATAAATAAAAACAAAATAATAAAATAACAACAACAATAATAATAATAATAATAATAATAATAATAATAATAATAGTAATAATAATAATAATTTTGGAGAGGTTCGATTCAACTGCATTTATTACATATTAGTCTCCCCTTTGATGGTCAGTTCCCACCCACTCCCGTTTTCTTTTGATCATCCATTCCCTCAGTAGTTCCATTTTCTATTCTATTTTACTTAATTGACAACTTTTCCCCGTGTGTGTGTGTGTGTGTGTGTGTGTGTGTGTGTGTGTGTGTGTGTGTGTGTGTGTGTGTGTGTGTGTGTGTGTGTGTGTGTGTGTGTGTGTCCATTATAATTACAAATACAATTACTATTATTTTTTTATCATTATCACTTTTTTTTATTCCTTGGTGTGTAATTTGCATGTAAAATTATATTATAAAGGTCTGAGAGGAAGTTCATTATTATAATTATGAGTAACTAATATTATTATACGAGGCGCGTGTGAATTTAATGGAGGAGGAGGAGGAGGAGGAGGAGGAGGAGGAGGAGGAGGAGGAGGAGGAGGAGGAGGAGGAGGAGGAGGAGGAGGAGGAGGGAGTATAAAATATTACTGTTTTGTAAATGAAATGAGTGGAAAAAGAAAAGAAGAATAAGAAAAAGAAAAGAAAAAGGAGAATAAATGAAGAAAAAGAAAATGAAAAAGAAATGAAAAAGAAAAGAAAAACGAGAATAAAGGAAGGAAGAGGGAGTAACAATGTAGTAGTAGTAGTAGTAGTAGTAGTAGTAGTAGTAGTAGTATCAGTAGTAAGTTAGGTTAGGTTAGGTTAGGTTAGGTTATGTCAGGTTATGTTAGGATAGGTTAGGTTAGGATAGGTTAGGTTAGGTTAGGTTAGGTTAGGTTAGGTTAGGTTAGGTTATGTCAGGTTATGTTAGGATAGGTTAGGTTAGGTTAGGTTAGGTTAGGTTAGGTTATGTCAGGTTAGGTTAGGTTAGGTTAGGTTAGGTTAGGTTAGGTTAGGTTAGGTTAGGTTAGGTTAGGATAGGTTAGGTTAGGTTAGGTTAGGATAGGTTAGGTTAGGTTAGGATAGGTTAGGTTGGGTTAGGTTAGGTTAGGTTAGGTTAGGATAGGTTAGGTTAGGTTAGGTTAGGTTAGGTTAGTTTAGGTCCGGTTAGGATAGGTTAGGTTAGGTTAGGTTAGGTTAGGTTAGGATAGGTTAGGTTAGGTTAGGTTAGGTTAGGTTAGGTTAGTTTATGTCCGGTTAGGATAGGTTAGGTTAGGTTAGGTTAGGTTAGGTTAGGTTAGGTCAGGTTAGGATAGGTTAGGTTAGGTTAGGTTAGGTTAAGTTAGTTTATGTTAGGTTAGGATAGGTTAGGTTAGTTTAGGTTAGGTTAGGTTAGGTTAGGTTAGGTTAGGATAGGTTAGGTTAGGTTCGGATAGGTTAGGTTAGTTTATGTTAGGTTAGGTTAGGTTAGGTTAGGTTAGGCAAGGCAAGGTAAGCTTAACTAACGCTATGCTAGGTTAACTCAGATTAGGTTAGCTTGGATGAAATTAGATAACATTGCGGTTTAGCCAAGACATCAAAATTCAAAAAGTTACATTAGGTGAGGACTGGCAATGATGAGTAAGGTTAGTGAAGGGCAGGTAAGGTTGTGTTAGGCCAGATCGGCTTACCTGCAGGGGGGCGGGCAGTGGTCGAGGAGCTCCAGCATGTGGCGGAGGTTGTGGGCGTCTTGGATGACAAAGTTGAGCTCCATATCAAACTCTCCGCCAACCAGCTGTACGAGAGAGAGAAAGAGAGAGAGAGAGAGGATGCGTTAGTCAGCAGTCAAAGGGCGAGGTAAAACATATAAATACACAAAAATACATGAGAATAAAGGGAAATACAAGAGAATACAAGATAATACATAAGCATACAAGAGAATACATGAGAATATAAGAAAATAAAGAATATTATATCTAAAATTCCCAGACGGTCACCCATCCAATTACTGAGCGGACCCAACGCTGCTTAACCTCGCTGATCGGGCTACAAACAGTATGAGTCCTTCAGAATAAAGGATACGGAAAAATACTTGAAAATACAGAGTTATATATACGAACACAGAAAGAATACATGTTTTAAAGAGTGCTTCTTTGTGTTTTAGTGTGTTTTTTGGTGTTAATGAATGTTTTAGCTGTGTGTGTGTGGGTGTGTGTGTGCCTGTGTGTGTGCCTGTATGTGTGTGTGCGCGTGTGTGTGTGTTAATAAGGCCGCGGGTAAGGTCTGAGAAAAATTAATATAAGTTGAAAGTCTGGCCATAAAAAAAGAAAAAAAAAAGCCTATAAATTATGAAAGGGAAAAAACAACTTTAATACGAAGCCAAATAAGAGAAATATTATTATACTAGATAGAAATAGAAAACGGGAGCGCAGGAGATTAAAAGAAGAGGTCAAACTGGAAGAAAAACAATTTGACATGACAGAAAATGGGTTAAAAATATCACCACATGGTTTAAAAGAGAAAATGGGTCACAATTGCAGAAAATGATTTAAAATAGCGCGAAAGGGTTTAAAAAAAATAGCAGAAAATGGTTTGAAATAGCAGAAAATGGTTGAAAAATAGCAGAAAATAGTTTGAAATAGCTGAAACTTGTTGGAAAATAGCGGAAAATTGTTAAAAATGCAAAATTAGTTTGAAATAGCAGAAAATGGTTGGAAAATAGCGGAAAATTGTTTAAAAAATAGCAGAAAATAGTTTGAAATAGCAGAAAACAAAAAAACATACAGAAAATACTTAGAAAAAAAGGAAGATAAACAAGACACTTACAAAAAAAATGGAAAAACAAAGAAAACATTTACGAAAAAACAAGAAAAAACAAAGATTACTTAAAAAAAAAAGGAAAAAAATATAGATCACTGAAAAAAAACAGGAAAAAATAAAGACAACACTTATAAAAAACGGGAAAAATTAAGGAAACACTAACGAAAACAAGAAAAAATATATATAAAGATCACTTAAAAAAAAAACGGGAAAAAACATAGACAACACTTAAGAAAATACAAAAAAAACAAAAAAAAATACATTAAACAAAAAAAAACGAAAGAAAATTGAAAAAAAGACACTAGGAAGAGAGAGAGAGAGAGAGAGAGAGAGAGAGAGAGAGAGAGAGAGAGAGAGAGAGAGAGAGAGAGAGAGAGAGAGAGAGAGAGAGAGAGAGAAACACTGCAATACAAATACTAGTAATCATCATACAGCGACCTTCACAGTACAGGTAACAGTACAATTACAACTCAGGTTACAGGTAAGAGTGTACAGGTAGGTAATTACACTACCTACCTGTAATTAGTGTAACAGGTACATTAGTAATTACACTAAGCTTATCCTTACAGGTGAGACAAATAATTAAAGTGAGGAGGAGTTATTAGTCTCTGTCTCTCTCTCTCTCTCTCTCTCTCTCTCTCTCTCTCTCTCTCTCTCTCTCTCTCTCTCTCTCTCTCTCTGTCATTTAAAAATATCTTTCTCATGCGAAACTTTCTCATCATGTCTTCTTCTTTCCTCCTCCTCCTCCTCCTCCTCCTCCTCCTCCTCCTCCTCCTCTTCCTCTTCCTCCTCGTATTGGTAAAAGTTTATGATATTTATAGATTCTTAGCGACAAAAATCATCAACCTCTCTCTCTCTCTCTCTCTCTCTCTCTCTCTCTCTCTCTCTCTCTCTCTCTCTCTCTCTCTCTCATCACACGTAATACTTTAAGGGACAGGTAATTAAATGTGATTAGAGAGAGAGAGAGAGAGAGAGAGAGAGAGAGAGAGAGAGAGAGAGAGAGAGAGAGAGAGAGAGAGAGAGAGAGAGAGAGAGAGAGAGAGAGAGAGAGAGAGAGAGAGAGAGACCTTTGAAAGAAAATTAATTATCACCATTGTTTCCACATTTTTTCGCGTCTCATCTCTTCCTAAATTAGAGGAGGAGGAGGAGGAGGAGGAGGAGGAGGAGGAGGAGGAGGAGGAGGAGGAGGAGGAGGAGGAGGAGGAGGAGGCATTGTTGAAGCAAAATATTTTTCTATTCATATTTTCTTGTCCATGAAAATGTGACTTTGTATACATTCTCTCTCTCTCTCTCTCTCTCTCTCTCTCTCTCTCTCTCTCTCTCTCTCTCTCTCTCTCTCTCTCTCTCTCTCTCTCTCGCTCTGATGGACAAGAAAAGGTAGGAAGGAGGGAAGTAATCTCTCTCCTTTCTCTCCTTTCTCTCCTTTCTCTCCTCCTCCTCCTCTTCCTCATTACAATAAACAAAGCAGGCACCCGTTTCCCATTTTCTCTGCAATTTCCATCCCGTTTTCTTTACGCATATTAAGGGAGACTTATTTGTTTTTCTCCCTTTCCTCCACTTAACCTCCATCCATCATATCTCCTCCTCCTCCTCCTCCTCCTCCTCCTCCTCCTCCTCCTCCTAGGGAAAGACATTCTATCTCCTTCCTCTCCTCCTCCTCTTCCTCCTCGGCATCTTCCTCTCCCTATCATTATCCCTCCCTCGCCTCCTCCTCCTCCTCCTCCTCCTCCTCCTCCTCCTCCTTCTCCTCCTCTTCTTCCTCCTCCTCCTCCATTTGAGCATTTTTATGTGGGGGTTTCAAAGGGTTGACTGTGTGTGTGTGTGTGTGTGTGTGTGTGTGTGTGTGTGTGTGTGTGTGTGTGTGTGTGTGTGTGTGTGTGTGTGTGTGTGTGTGTGTGTGTGTGTGTGTGTGTGTGTGTGTGTGTAAATTCGTGCTGATCTGTTTCAGAGAGAGAGAGAGAGAGAGAGAGAGAGAGAGAGAGAGAGAGAGAGAGAGAGAGAGAGAGAGAGAGAGAGAGAGAGAGAGAGAGAGAGAGAGAGAGGAAGCCAGGAACACAAAAAGATGCAGAAAGAAAATCAGAAATAAAAGGAGAAGAGGAAAAATAAAATAAAAGAGAAAGAAGAGAAGGATAAGAAGCAAGAAGAGGAGAGAATGAGAGGAAAATGAGAAAAAATATGGAACAAAAAGGAAGAGGGAAAAGAAAATAAGGAAGAAAGAGAGGACACGAAGGAAGGAAGAGAGAAAAAATAAAAGAACAAGAAGAAAACTAAGAGAAGATGAAAGAAAAAA
Organism: Scylla paramamosain; assembly: GCF_035594125.1. Classification (NCBI taxonomy): domain Eukaryota; kingdom Metazoa; phylum Arthropoda; class Malacostraca; order Decapoda; family Portunidae; genus Scylla; species Scylla paramamosain. The sequence goes on along the minus strand of NC_087194.1, from coordinate 1,740,214 downwards.
GAAAGAATAAAGAAGAGAGAAGAAAGGAATGAATAAATGAGGAGAATAGGAGGAAAAACACGAAAGAAAAAGGAAAAGAGGAGAGAGGAAATAGAGAAATGAATAAATGACGAGAAAAAGGAAAGGGAGAAGAGAAAGGAAACGAAAAGAGAGACAGGGAGGAAATCAATGAATAGAGAAACGAAGAAAGGATAAGAAAA
>NC_087194.1:1717514-1720014 GCF_035594125.1 Scylla paramamosain | reverse complement strand
TCATTAAGATGTCGAGTTTCTGCTGCAAAGAAAACGAGACACACACACACACACACACACACACACACACACACACACACACACACACACACACACACACACACACACACAACCACTTTATAAAGAAACAGAGAGAGAGAGAGAGAGAGAGAGAGAGAGAGAGAGAGAGAGAGAGAGAGAGAGAGAGAGAGAAAGGTGGGCAACAACTGTCTCCACCGATCAAGTTCTCGCTTTACTCTCTCTCTCTCTCTCTCTCTCTCTCTCTCTCTCTCTCTCTCTCTCTCTCTCTCTCTCTCTCTCTCTCTCTGCCATTTATCCCCTCTACCTCTTTTCTTTCTTCCCTTCCTGCAGTAAATAGAGAGAGAGAGAGAGAGAGAGAGAGAGAGAGAGAGAGAGAGAGAGAGAGAGAGAGAGAGAGAGAGAGAGAGAGAGAGAGAGAGAGAGAGAGATTAAGAGACAAAAGTACAAATGAAAAAAGGAATAAATGAGGAAAGAAGAAAATTGCAAAAAGAGAAGGACACTTGTTAATCTCTCTCTCTCTCTCTCTCTCTCTCTCTCTCTCTCTCTCTCTCTCTCTCTCTCTCTCTCTCTCTCTTTTAGTGGCAAGTGATAATAGGAGGAATAAAAGAGGAAGGAAGAACAAAGAAGAAGAAGAAGAAGAAGAAGAAGAAGAAGAAGAAGAAGAAGAAGAAGAAGAAGAAGAAGAAGAAGAAGAAGAAGAAGAAGAAGAAGAAGAAGAAGAAGAAGAAGAAGAAGAAGAAGAAGAAGAAGAAGAAGAAGAAGAAGCAAGGAAAACAGACGGAAAAGAAGAAAAATATGAAAGAAAATAATTAAAACAATGACGAAAAGGAAGACGAGGAGGAGGAGGAGGAGGAGGAGGAGGAGGAGGAGGAGGAGGAGGAGGAGGAGGAGGAGGAGGAGAAATATACAAAAATACTCTTGTTTCTTCTTCCCCTTTCTAATTAAGATCATCATTCAATCAGGTGAGAGAAGTAATTAGCAAAAGGTGATAAAGGGTGTGAGGAAAAATAATAATAATAATAATAATAATAATAATAATAATAATAATAATAATAATAATAATAATAATAAGAGTACATTATTTAATTTTCATCTCTCTCTCTCTCTCTCTCTCTCTCTCTCTCTCTCTCTCTCTCTCTCTCTCTCTCTCTCTCTCTCTCTCTCTCTCTCTCTCATTGTTTCCTTCATCATCAGCGCTTTAATAAATCTATTCCCATTTTTATTTTCCTCAAAAAGTAATTTAATTTTCCCCTTCCATTTCCCTTTAACTAATGTAATAATTCTACCTTTTTTCCTTTTATTTTTTTACCTTTTTTCCTCCCACACAACATTTTCCTTCATTTTTTCCTATTTTTTTTATTTTCCCTACCTTAATTAATAGTATTTTTTCATTTTCTTTATTAATTTTCTTGTTCTTTCCAATAACGATTTAAATTTCCTTTCTTTTTCCTGTTTCCTTTTTTTCATATATTTTCTTTCGTTTCTTTATTTATCAACTCAAAAATTTATCATACCCACGTTTATTATTCTTACACACACACACACACACACACACACACACACACACACACACACACACACACACACACACACATAATTGGCACGTGATCGAGCGCACGTGTGTGTGTGTGTGTGTGTGTGTGTGTGTGTGTGTGTGTGTGTGTGTGTGTGTGTGTGTGTGTGTGTGTGTGTGTGTGTGTGTGTGTAAACAGCTCTGCAGGAATTAACTAACAGTAACAGTAACAACAACAACAACAACAACAACAACAACAACAACAACAACAACAACAACAACAATAATAGCGATTCAATAACTTTCAACATTTTTCAATACACTTGTCACTTCTATCACTGTTATTTATATGTAATTATTTGCACCTCTATGTAATTCCTTTAAATGTAATTCTTTTGCTTCATTGCTTAAAAAAAAAACACAAATATTTTCTTTTTTTCCATTTTTCACTTCTTTCTTTCACTAATTCACTGATGCATTCATAGATTCTGCATTTTTCCTTCCCACCTTTTTCTCTCTCTCTTTTTTCTTTCTCTTTTTCTTTCTCTTTTTCTTTCTCTTTCTCATTCTCTCTCATGTTACACTATTTTCGCAACAATCTTTTCTTTTCTTCCTTTCTTTCTTTGTGCATGTGAATCGTCTCTCTCTCTCTCTCTCTCTCTCTCTCTCTCTCTCTCTCTCTCTCTCTCTCTCTCTCTCTCTCTTGCTTTGTCTCGTTCTCTCTCTCTATCTCTCTTTCTCTCTATCCCTCACTCTTCTTATTCTCTATTTTTCTCTGTTTTCTTTTAATTCATATTTTTCTTTCCCTCTCATTTCTTTTTCTATCATTCTTAATATTCATTTTCTTCCTTTTATGCAATTAATACATTCTATTTTAATTGTCAGTCAGTCAGTCAGTCAGTCAGTCAGTCAGTCAGTCAGTCAGTCAGTCAGTCAGTCAGTCAGTCAGTCAGCCAGTCAGTCAGT
>NC_087194.1:1670014-1687514 GCF_035594125.1 Scylla paramamosain | reverse complement strand
GGTTAGGTTAGGTCAGGTTAAGTTAGGCTACATTAGGGTAGCTTAAGTTGGGTTAAGGTCGGCTTAGGTTATGTCGTTAGGTCAAGCAAGGTGAACAGGTGAACAATACACGCACCTGTTTAGCTCTAATTAGAGGAAACACTCAGGTAAACAGCACTAATTAACCCAAACAGGTAAACTGCTTTCTTAATTATGAGTCATCATTATCCTCCTGTTCTTTATTCTTCTTTTTTTCCCTCTTTTTCCCCTTTCCATTCATCTGTTCTTTTATTAATTTCTTTTTTTTTCTTTTTTTGTTTTGTTTTGCTGCCTGGTTTATTCAAGGAGAAGGAAGAAGAGGACGGAGAGGGGAGGACGGAGAGGAAGAGGAAGAGGAGTAAAAAGACGAGGGAAAAAAAGGAGGAAAGCAGGAAAATCTAACATGATAACAATAATAATAAACACTTTGTTGCTTATTTATTTTGGTCTCTATAAAATTTCAGCATTGGAGGAAAAAAGAGGAGGAAGAGGAGGAATAAAGAGGAGGAAGAAGAGGAAAATCTCATACAACAACAACAACAACAACAACAATAACAAATAAACAACAAACAACAACAACTATTTAACAATCTACTCAACAGTTTCGGCATCTATAAGCAATTTACCCATATTTACGGCGCCTATAGTATTCTGCAATTTACTTATTTTGTTGTATATAAGTAATTTGCTACTTCATTATTTTGGCATGTTTGTGTTAGTGGTTAGGTTAGGTTAGGTTAGATTAGGTTAAGTTAGGTTAGGTTAGGTTAGGTTAGGTTTGGTTAGGTTATGTTAGGTTAGGTTAGGTTTGGTTAAGTTAGGTTAGGTTAGACTAGTTTAGGTTAGGTTTGGTTAAGTTAGGTTAGGTTAGGTTAGGTTTGGTTAGGTTAGGTTAGGTTAGGTTAGTTTAAGTTAGGTTAGGTTAGGTTAGGTTTGGTTAGGTTAGGTTAAGTTAGGTTAGGTTAGGTTAGGTTTGGTTAGGTTAGGTTAGGTTAGGTTAGGTTTGGTGAGGTTAGATTAGGTTTTGTTTGGTTAGGTTAAGTTAGGTTAGGTTAAGCAAGGTTAGGTTAAGTTAGGTTACATTAAGTTAGGTTAGGTTAGGTTAGATAAGATTAGGTTAGGTTAGGTTTAGTTCACTAAGGTAAGGCAAGGCAAGGCAAGGCAAGGCAAGGCAAGGCAAGGCAAGGCAAAGCAAGGCAAGGTTAGGTTAGGTTAGATACAGTACAGTTAGGTAAGGTTAAGTTAGGTTAGGTTAAGAAGGAAATTCTGAACACTGGCAACATCTCCACAACACTCAAAAAAAAAAAAAACCTGTAGTTAAAGTGACACATATTTTTAAGGGTGTTTTTACAGTTCCCGTGACAGATTAACAAGATTTCTACATTATTAACAGGAGAAACACTCTTGGTAACCCTGCTAGTCATCTCTGTGGGCTTTCAACAATGCAGTAACGGTTGCAGTGAAGTGACAAGGGTTTCTAATGGGATTTTTATGGTTCCAGTGGCAGATTAACAAGATTTCTACATTATTAACAGCAGAAACACTCTTGAGAACCCTGCTAGTCATTTCTGTGAGCTTTTTTAAATAGACATGATGAGGTTACAAGTGTTTTTAATGGTGTTTTTATGGTTCCAGTGGCAGATTAACAAGATTTCTACATTATTAACAGGAGAAACACTCTTGAGAACCCTGCTAGTTTTCTCTGTGGCATCGGAAAACAGTCGTACTAAGAGGGCCGAGTGTTTCCGAAGATCGATTAACATACAAGTGGGAAAATAGGAAAAAACAAGTAAAAGTAGGAAAAATGTAAATTATAAACAGGTACTAGGACAATGGGAAAAAAAATAAATAAATAAATAAATAAGTAAATAAATAAATAAATGAATACAAATAACAAGAACACTAATAATAATAATAATAATAATAAAAGTAACAGGTTATTGGCAAACAAGGCCGTGACAAATGACCCTTGACCCTGAACAAGGAAAACTAGGTAATTAACAGGTGGATGATTAAAACACCAAGAAAATATTGAAGAAGAGGAAAATTTAGCAACGCAAACACTAAAAAAAAGATAACAGAAAAATAGATAATAAAGAGGAACATAGGAAAAATTGAAGAAGAGTGAATTAGACCAATAAGATTCTCACAGTAAACATCTTGACTATAACGACCCAAACAAACAGATAAATAACTTGATAATTAACGAGCACATGGTAATTAAACAAGAACAGAGAAACATGAAGATTATTAACCACCAGACACAACACACACCCTTACCCTGAACGACCTAACGACCCTCACCCCAGACAGGGATTGGTGGATTACTAACAAACTATTTAATTAACAGTTATGTCGATTTAACCACAGGAAAATGAAAGCACAGTGAAATAGATGGGATGTTAACAAGCACAGCCACACACACACACACACACACACACACACACACACAACCCTTGCCTGTAACAATCTGACTTAGTAATTATGAAATATTTAAACTACAGTGAAATTAAAGAGGAAAGAAGTGAAAAAGGTGAAAGATTAACAATTTCAACTACCTCCTGAACAACCACTGGCTCTAACAACCTAAACCGGTGATTAACAACTACACAAGAAAATAAACAAAAAAAAAAAAAAACGACAAAAATATGAAAACTTAACAAACCCAACCACGCACTTAACAACCACTACCTCTAACAACCTAACTATGTAACTAACAACTACACACCAAATAAAACAGGAAAACAATGCAAAACAACGATAAAAAAGCATAAAAACATAACAAATCAAATTACACTAAACAATCATTACTTCTGCCAACCTAACTACCCTAACCTAACAAGCCTGCCGCCAAACAAGGCCAGGGCGGCATCACTGGCCCTCCACTCACCAGCTGAAGCACTGTGTTGACCACCTCCTTGTTGGACACCTGGCCCACCTCGATCAGGCCAATTAGGACAGCAAACTTCAGATTATCAGCCATGGCCACCTTCACCACATCTTCTGCCCGCTTCACGTCCTCTATAGGGGCATCACCACCCTCCGCCATCACCCCTCCGCCACTCACTTACACCCACACACTAGAAACACTGAACTAGCGCCAATCATTCACGGCTTAGTGCCCTTTTCAGACGAGACGGCAGCTACAGGCGGCACCGAACAGACGCCATGTTGGATACTGGCGTTCGGGTTTGCGTGTATTTTTTTGACACTTTTTGGTTTGTCTTGTCCTAGTGTGGTTTTAGTGTTTTATGGTGGTTTTTATTCGTGAAAATTATAAATGTTTGAATTTTGGTGTCAGGAAAGCTGTATATGGTGATTAAGAAAAATGTTTTGATTTTTTTTTTTTCGTTTCGTGTCACTTCATTTCATAACTTCGTTGGTTTGTTTGTAAGATTTTTTTTTTTTATGATTACAACTGTATAATTGTCCATGTTATGAGCGCCATACATGGCACGGTATCCTCGGCAAAAAATTCTGACACTTATTTTATTTTTTTTATCTTTTCATGTTTATTTCTCAACTTCCGTGGTTTGTGTGATTCTTTTTATTTATGAAAATTACAAATATATAGATGCATGTCTTAAGAGAGTTATACATGGTGCCTAAGGAAAATGTTTTGACAGATTTTGACTTTTTTTCCCCCTGGTACTTTACTTCATGCTATTATTAGTCTCAGTAAGGATGAATTTTTTTATCTTTATTAAACTAAAAATATAAATGTTACCCACAAAATAATAAAGAAAATTACACCATCTCGACATTTCACACTTTTTGCCTCTTCCTCTTCCCCCCGCCCCCCGCTATGCTTCTGACAATTCCTTTATTTCACACCATTACAAAACTCCTTGAGCCTAAATATGTCTTCCCAAAATTACAAATCTAGAATGTAGCATCAAAACAAGTGATGGAAACGTAGGACAAAACAATGATATAATCTCGACATTTTGAGATAATTTGCTCAGTTTGATTTTTCACATTGGTAACACTGCATAAGAAAAAAGAAAAAAAAATACATGAACTGACTAGCGGGTGCTGATTACTGAGAGAGAGAGAGAGAGAGAGAGAGAGAGAGAGAGAGAGAGAGAGAGAGAGAGAGAGAGAGAGAGAGAGAGAGAGAGAGAGAGAGAGAGAGAGAGAGAGTTTTAAGTATAAAGATAATAAGTAATCAAATAATACTGGTATGCTGAAAGGAATAAAAGTAATTACATATTTAAGTGTCTTTTAAGTGAAACCGTACACTTCAGAGAGAGAGAGAGAGAGAGAGAGAGAGAGAGAGAGAGAGAGAGAGAGAGAGAGAGAGAGAGAGACTTACCTACCACAACAAACGTAAACAAACAATACATGAATAATACAAGCTAAAATAACATTCTATTCAGCTCATTCACTACCACACAACCCCGGTACTTATATTACAGCCACCAATCAGAGTAATAACTGTGGTGAATGAAAAAAAAAAGAAAAAGAAAAAAAATTATATGAATCTTACAAAATTTTCACTACAATACGAAAATTATAATTGATTACAACAGGATATGACTGTAGTGTGTGTAATTAGGTTTCATATATATTTTTTTTTACCGCGATTACAAGAAAAGAAAAAAAAAGGTATCATTGTAGAATTAAATAAAGGAGTACAGTATTTTGAAAGTGTAAATTAAAGGGGAAATTTAGAGATGAAATGCCTTGTAAACAAATACAAATTAAATTGATAGTAGGAACAAAATTAAAATGAGATGAAGTAGAACCTTGTAAACAAATGAAAACAAAGATGATCAACACAGAATTAACTTAATAGAGAGTAAACCTAAAATAAGATGGACTGGAGCCTTCTAAATAAATAAAGATCAGGATAACAGATAAAAGATTAACGTGATACTGGGCGCCCAAATGAACTGAAAGCAAAACCAAACTAGTACTACGTCAATAACCACAAACAGCAATTAAGGCAAGATGGTTCTATTCACCCTCTCTCCTCCCCACCCCCAACTCCCGCCCCGCCACTCCCCCAAGCAATGACTCACGCTTCCAGGGGTGTTAAAAATTCACAGTAACTTGATAAACCACCTCTAGAATTAACAGCCCAATTCCCGTTCCTTTGAGGTGTGGTTTTTGACATCAGGCCATGGATCAACGAGTTATATAATATTGTATGGCGTTTAAATTTTCTGCAAGGATGAAGTGAATAAAATTGAAGTATAAAGTAATCTGCATCAGTTTGAGATATACAGTGGATGAGTGGCACTTTTTTTTCCTGCTTCCTATTGAATTCATCCATTTTACAGGAACAGTCAAATTATACAGCATTCTTCCATAAATCTAAATTGAACACCATGAAAAACAGTAAGTGATCAGGTTTATTTCACCCTGCTGTCACTTGCTCCCTGTCTTCTTTCAATTAATACGGCTTACAGTGCGAGAGCCGAGCCACGAGTCATCCGTATCTCAAGACTAGGATGGGACATACGCTCAACCCGGCCACACACACGGCAGCACGTATCTTAACCAGTACATGTTAAATTTAAGATCCCCAAGTAACACCATTAACTTAAAAACGGCCAAAAAATTCCTTGCATAATGAATAAATGGTGAAATTAATAACCAATCGTTTATCTTAATTTGAAACTGAATGGTGGGCTTGTCAACACCATGGCCATGTTGACCCGCCCTAGTCATCACCACACGCCTCGAGAACCTCTGCTCTAGTCTCAACACCAATAGTTCTGAGAGCCGCTGTGGTGTTGCGTCACCTTACGAGTGTGTTGTAGATACCTGGTGTTGTATAGACCTTTGTCACATCACCAGTACACGCAAACACACCTGAAACACTCGTGACACACACCATCACCACACACCTGAAATAACCCTTGCCACACCACCAGTACACATAAAACACATGGAATAACCTTACTACACCACCACTGCATATAAAACACCTCGAGTCATCTCCACTACAGCTATCAACCACAGCTTCACAACACGCAGAGGTATACACTTGAAACTTTACAATCGGCAATAGAAACTTTGTCAAACTCACCAGAATCTACCACTGGAGTCGTGAAAATGCCTTGAAATGATCATTAAACTCAGAAAGACCCTCCATGTTGCCTCGCCCTCTCTTCTCCCTGTCACTTTTCCATGTGGGTGTAAATTAAAGGCATCTATCCCCTAGGCAAAGTGGAAAACTAATTTTTAAGGGGTTCATTTTTTGCTCTGATTTTAAAGGCCAGAAGGGTGACAGGGCTGCCAATATAACATGGAGGTCTTGCTGAACGGAAACTAACGTAAATTAAACCAAAATTGAGCCGGAAACACAGGGAAATATCACAGTACAACGCAAAAACATAAAAAAATACATGCCAACACATTCCAGATGGCCTCGAAACTTAATAATAACGAGTTTACACAAGTTTACGTACATACACGAGTCATTCTTTTCACTGTGCTGGCCAGACTTTGCTTCACATTGAGTATTGTAAAGAAACTGTTTGCAGATATAATGGAAAATGGGGAGAAAATAGGTTACTCTTGTCGTTCCTTAAGTTAGAGAAATATTTAAGACACGAGCACAAAATAAGACTGAAAAATGTCGTAGTTTGTAAGGATATAAAGGAAAAAGGGGAGAGAATAGGTTACTCTTGTCGTTCCTTAAGTTAGAGAAATATTCAAGACACGAGCACAAAATAAGACTGAAAAATGTCGTAGTTTGTAAGGATATAAAGGAAAAAGGGAGAGAATAGGTTACTCTTGTCGTTCCTTAAGTTAGAGAAATATTTAAGACACGAACACAAAATAAGACTGAAAAATTTGTTTAAGAATGAAAAAATGTTGTAGTTTGTAAGGATATCATGGAAAAAAAAAAGAGAATAGGTTTAATCTTGTCATTCCTTAACTTAGAGAAATATTTACGGACACAAACACAAAATAAGACTGAAAAATTTGTTTATGAATGAAAAATGTTCTAGTTTGCAAGGATATAAATGGAAATGAGAGAGAAAGAAAGGAAAATATAACAAATGAAGTAATGATGTAGATTAAAAAAAATTGATTAAAAGAATAGGTTTTACCAGTATAACATTGAGGCTATAGAAGATTTGATGTCTCAGTGATTAATGAACCAGAAGAGACATAGTGAAATTGTGAATGAGTAAACCCCTCCAATACCGTGGTTAATCCCTCTCTTGCCCCCTACACTCAATTCTAGACAGGCATATCACATTGTCTTCAGCTTATCTTCACTATTACTGTAGTACTTACTGTCTTCACTTTTTCATTATTAATCCAATGTAACCTTTACCTGGTGCACCTTCCCCTAATTACTCCTACACACCTTTACTTGTTCGGCAGCCATAATGAATCTCCAAATTGGGCAGAAGTTACAAAATATGTTCTTTTTTGTAGCTAACTTCCTTGTAGGGATTTATAAAAGATTTTGTGCACTGTTTCTGCTACTGCTAATCGTGTTGTTGCAGTGAAAGGATTAGTTGCACACCCTCACTACAGCACACTCCTTCCTCTCGCACATCTTCACTACCTCACTACAGCACGCTCCTTCCTCCTCGCACATCTTCACTACCTCACTACAGCACACTCCTTCCTCTTGCACATCTTCACTACCTCACTACAGCACACTCCTTGCTCTCACAGATCTTCGCTACCTCAATTCACTCATTCATCTTACTTTCCTTCCTCTTGCACATCTTCATTACCTCAATTCACTCACTTGCCTTCCTCTCACACATCTTCACTATCTCAACTCACTCTTACTTTCCTTCCTCTCGCAGATCTTCACTACCTCAGCTCACTCAGTCATTTCAATTTCTCTTCTCTCACAGATCTTCACTACCCCAATTCACTCAGTCATCTCATTGCTTTCCTCACTAATTCTTATCTGTCACATGAACAAAATCAGCCAAGTCATTAACAAGTACAGATCTTCACTACACAATTAACAGCCGCAGAACAGCACTCGTCTTGGTACAAACAGCCAAATCACCTCGTTTCTATGACCTTTCCAAAACAAGCAACAATTACAAATTTGCGCCTGTTTACCTGCAAACTTAACACATAAAGATCTTCACTACACAACTAAAAACCGCAGAACAGCACTCGTCTCGGTACAAACAATTGAATCACTTCGTTTCTGTGACCTTTCCAAAACAAGCAATGAGTAAAAATTTCCCTCCATTTACCTCCGAACTTAACACATAAAGATCTCCACTACACAGTTAACAACCACATAACAGCACTCGTCTCTGCAGAAACGACCGAATCACCTCGTTTCTATGACCTCTCCAAAAAACAAGCAACAAGTACGAATTTTCATTTACATCCGACCTTAACGCATCAGGATCTTCACTACACAATTAACAGCCACAGAACAGCACTCGTCTCGGCACAAACGACCAAATCACCTCGTTTCTGTGACCCTTCCAGACGAGCAGTGTACAAATCAAGCCATACACAAACACACAAACACACGTACATAAGTCTTTGCCACATCACAAACTAATAATAATAATAATAAATAATAATAATAATAATAATAATAAAAGAAAAACCAAAAAAATTAATCCGAGCTTCAGAAAATTGTCAAAAAAAATAAATAAATAAAAAAATGCGGAAACTAACGTACATATATATATATTTTCAAAAACCCTTCTATTCTACTGTATATTTAAGTATATATATTAAAGTAGCATATATATTTTTTACTGCAAACGTTTTATAAATTGAAAAGGCGAGTATTTTTACCCTCATTCAGTTGACTTAAATATAAAGACTTGTTGCTCTTTAAATTCTAAAACTAAGTGATATGAGAGAGGCTTTTTTAATCTATTATCTTCTAAGGTGCTGTCTGAGGTGAATCTCTCTCTCTCTCTCCTCTCTCTCCTCTCTCTCTCTCTCTCTCTAAGGCACGTATGCAAGGATATAAATTAAGCATTATAGTGATTAGGCATCTCTCTCTCTCTCTCTCTCTCTCTCTCTCTCTCTCTCTCTCTCTCTCTCTCCTCTCTCTCTCTCTCTCTCTCTCTCATCTTCCTGCCTTTCTTTCTTTAGAAAAAACGAGAAATGGGAAGAAGAGAGGAGGAGGAGGAGGAGGAAGAGAAGATAATCATTTTTACCTTCTGCATTCTAAAATATGAATAACAGAGAGAGAGAGAGAGAGAGAGAGAGAGAGAGAGAGAGAGAGAGAGAGAGAGAGAGAGAGAGAGAGAGAGAGAGAGATGAGAGAGAGAGAGAGAGAGAGAGAGAGAGAGAGAGAGAGAGAGAGAGAGAGAGAGAGAGAGAGAGAGAGAGAGAGACCCATACCTATCACCCATCACTCAACATCTACCACTCCCCGACCTGACCTTCCCCCCCTTGCCCTGCTGCCCCTGCCCCTCCTGGAGACAGAGGAGGGGGAAGGGGAGGGGGAGTGAGAGGTCCCTAACCCCCCTGACACCCCCCAACAGCCCTTCTCTTCCCCCCACGTGCCCCCTGTGGAGGCTGGTAACCTATTGTGACCCTTGACGGGGGAAGGAGGAGGAGGAGGAGGAGGAGGAGGAGGGGGAGGGCTTAACGAGAGGTGACCTGATGGGGGGAGTAACGAGGAGATGAGCGCGAGGGGAGATGAACGAGGTGGAGAAGAGTGTGGAGACGATCGCGCCAATATTCCTTCTTTTTCCATCTCCACGTTGACAAAACTGAAGAAATCTGGGCTGTTTTCCTGCCTTCCTCTTCCTCTTCCTCTTCTTCCCATGTTTCTTCCTCTTCCTCTTGGTGTGGAGGGTGTGGAGGAGGAGGAGGAGGAGGAGGGAGGATACGTCACTGGTCTATCTTCAATTAACTCCACTACATCTTCTTCCCTCCTCCACCTGATCCACTTCCATCACCTCCTCTTCCTTGTCCACCACCTCCACATCTTCCTCTTCCTCTTCCTGAAAGTTTATCAAGGTCGATTTTATTTTCTGTTTGCCTTCCTTCGCTGTTGTCTTCTCCTTTGTTTTCCTCTTCTCCTTCCTTCACTTCCTCCCCAGGACAGAAGTCTGGAAGGAAAGAGGGAATTAGTAAAGAATGTAATAAGTAGCTATGTTTATTTCACTCAGACTCTTCAGAACTCTAATAACTTCCACTGCAGCCTGTTAAACTATCAGAACCATGAAAACACCTTTGAAAACCCCGAGTAACTTCCACTGCAGCCTGTTAAACTATCAGAACCATGAAAACATCCTTGAAAACCCCAGTAACTTCCACTGCAGCCTGTTAAACTATCAGAACCATGAAAACACCCTTGAAAAACCCCAGTAACTTCCACTGCAGCCTGTTAAATTACCAGAACACCACTAACAGTCTCACTCATCACAAACTTATTAATGGGAGCCGATCTACAACCACAAATACACCTTTCATTACAAAACCTAACCACTTATCTGTAATGACCAGCACCTGAATGGATCTTTTTCCTGTTTTTTTCCCTCTTTCATTCTCTTAGACATTACCTCTTACAAAAATAAACAAATAAATAAAAGTTTAGCCAAGCCAAATCCAGCCCAATTCAGCCCAATCCAGCCCCAATCCAGCCCCAGCCCTCACCCACAGCAGTCTTGTTCTGGTGGCAGTGTCTCCGCAGTGCCTCCACCCGCTTCATCACCTCCGCCTGCTCCCTCAACGCCTCCGCCAGACACGGCAACACCTCCTGTAACTTCTTCTGCAGTTCCTGGTGCAGGTCCTCCACCTCTGCCACCCCCGGCTCTCCGCTGCAGGGACAGATCAGTGGATGGATGAAAAATACAACTTCTCTCACACACACACGCACACACACACAAACACAGCCTGTTAAAGTAGACATAAATTTAATAATATAACTTTGAGAAAACTGCCCTAAGAAAAATAAATACACAAACACACACACGCACACACACACACACACACACACATACACACACACACGAACACACTCACGAGAGGCGGGCAGGCCACATCCTGCACCGCGGGGGATGCTGTCAGGGACGGGGTGAGCACATAATCCTGAGTGGAGGTGTCCCCCTATGTTGACTATCTCCAGCGACACCCCCTCCAGTTTGCTGTGGGGGGAGAGAGAGAGAGAGAGAGAGAGAGTAGGAGAGGAGAGAGAGAGAGAGAGGAGAGAGAGAGAGAGAGAGAGAGAGAGAGAGAGAGAGATGAGAGAGAGAGAGAGAGAGAGAGAGAGAGAGAGAGAGAGAGAGAGAGAGAGAGAGAGAGCACAAGACAATATTAGCAACAACAACAATAACAACAACAACAACAACAACAACAACAACAACAACAAACACCACCACCACCACCTACCCATTCTGAAACCATAAGGAACCTGTGGGCACAGTCGAGGGTGCCAGAGGGTGCCACAAGGGGGGAGGTGAAGATGGCCAGGATGAAGTGACCCCCAGCATGTGTCACGGCCCTCCGTCAGCTGTTGGTGAACCAGTCTTTCCCGGAGGTATACTGTGTCTCTTCCACTGCTGCGATTCCTGTACCATCCGACCAGTTCCTGTTGGCGTGAGTGACTGAGTGAGCTGCCTGACCCCATTACGACCTTTATGATGCAATTAAAACCTTTCTGATTCCATTAAATGCTTTCTGATCCCATAAATACCTTTGCGGATCCCATTAAAAGCGTTTCCGATCTCATTAAATGCTTTCCAATCCTATTTAAAGGCTGTCCAATCCTACAAATCGTCACGCACCGTGTAGTGGCTGCCCAGGTAATGCTTCAGCTTGGCCATGTCAAGTCTGCCGGCACCGCTGTAGAAAATCCCCAAGCCTCGTGCACGGCAGGAAGGAGGACAGAGCTGTAGGAGGAGGGGGAGGAGGTGGAGGAAGAGAGAGAAGGAGGAATAAGAGCAGACTTAATTATAAAAGGACAAGTGGAAGAATTTATCAAAACTAGTGTAATTTGCCCTCAAGTGTCTGTCTCTCGGTAACCAAAGAGTCAAGTCTTCTTCTACAGTCAGACTAAACATAACTGCATTAACACCTCAACTCTTTCACTGCTACACGACTCACTGCTACACGACTCACTGCTCCTTTATCACAAACTACCAAGAGGCTTTTGTTTTTTTTTCGTTCTAGTTTATCTTTAAACACTGTACTTGCAGGGGAACTGGAAAATCTGTTCTAATTGCTGTTTTCTTTACTGTAATTCCTGTAGACATCTTGCACAGTGCTTTAAATACAATGATTTTATTGTATACAGCACTGGAAGGCTCAACTAGACACTCCCATCATTCAACATTTGCTATTCCCATTACTTCAAAACTTAATGATCTGATTCAAAAAGGCAACACACTTAGAATGGAAAACAAAAACATGAAATAAGTAAAATTTAAGTAAACATTCGGATGATGCAGTTTACCGAATAACTACCATACACACACACTTGTGACTTACTAATAACTGTCTGTGTCATCTCATTGCAGATCTGTGAGTCACTGATGTGCTGGCTGGACGTGACTGTCCACTCGACCCAGCAGAAACCCCCTCCTGCAAAACCACACCAGCTACTTAGTGAGTTAGGTCTTGTCTAGTCTGCTTATATTAATTCTGTTATTCAATTTCACAGCTGATATTCTCATTGTGTAAATCAGAATTAATGAAAACACACAATAAAATGAAAGTAAACATTGTTATCTCGAAACTTGAGTATTTTTCATAAGTCCTTTCCCTGCCTTGTGACTAATCTATTTTCTTCCAATCTTTGAACTGTACAAACCTTTGAAAACTACTTATATTTACGTTGTTGGTGCATCTAAAGGTATATACATGCAAAAGAATGGAGAAGAGACTAGAACAGTAATAAAGAAGGGAAAGGACTCTAGAAAAAATTACCGATGAACAAAATTTCCATATTCTTCTTCACCCACCAACCAAAAATAAGGAAAATTTTGGCATGCAAGGGGATTCTGCTTCTGGACACAACCTCACCATCAAAACACTACCTACACATACCTGAATCACGCCCATACCTGCCCCACACACCTGACTCACGCCCACGCCTGCCAGCTGTCACCACGCCCCCGCCCACTAATAACAAACCGGTCAACACCCATGCTTAACACCACACACCCTATTTCCCAAGTCCCCCAGTAGGGCCTACCAACTTTCCCTTTATGCCTGGGAGATGCTGGGATGTTTGATATACAGTGTCATTATGTTACCTGAGCCTTGGCGACGCGCAGTTGTTCATAGCAAAGGAAAGACATAAAAGCAGCTGATGCCTTGACGCTGACTGTGGTTGGCGCCATCTCTCTCTCCCTCGTCCGAGGTTCCTGCTTGATGATTTAGCCTTAGCGGGGGATTTTAAGGAGAGTTAGCTTCAGCAATATTTATCTGGTTTGATATGTATATTCGAACGTAGTGACTTTTTTTTTTTGTCGTATTTTCTTTGTTTGGATTTTTGTTGTTTTCTGCATTTTTTTTTATGTGTGTTTGTGTGCGTGATAGTTTTGATCAAGGTAAACACACGTGGGATTATTAACATACTTCCTCAAAAACACCTAACCTCAAATCTAAAGGTCGTGATTGTATATATTTTACTCTTATGTTTTCTTCCGTATCATTTATCCGATTTTTACTTTATGGTAGATGAAAATAAATCATGGAAAAACTATCAAACAGAACTTTTTAACAATGTTTAGCCACGTAGTTGAAGTTAATTATCTCATACAATTACCCAGTGCTCATGTCGCTCGTTCGGATTTTAGTTCATGGTTGATGTATTAAGACAGATTCAAGTCATCGGTGGAAGAGTTTCGGGACGCGTCATCTAACCATAACAAACACCGTCCTCATGTTGTGACTTCGGCTTCGTATTGCACACAACATGTAACCGCCATTATTACTTCCATTTCCTGGCATTATTTATCATACAATACCCTTAATATAAGCTGAATAAAATATAAAACGTCTCTTAATCTTAGTTTTGATTGGGAAAGAAGTAATTACTGGCGGTGAAAGGCGCATCAAGCATCCGAACAAGACGCACACCTGAATATTTGCTGCTAAATTTACAGAAATGATGACACGCCCATGAGAAGCGAGGCAGTAAGCATGACTAGTGCGTGGCGACAGGGACACTCACCCCTACCTACTGTTCCATAACACAACGTGGACACAAACAACATAAACTGCATTCTGTCCCACGCTGAAAACTCCTCTCGCATTCCCAGATGAAGATAAACAAACACTCCTCCAATCCGTTCTCTCTTTCTCCTCACCAAACAGAAGAAAAAAAATATTATATACTACATTACAAGTGAACCAAATTCCTTCTCACGAGTATTGATAGACACAAAACACGCATATACGCAAAGATAAATTAATAAATAAGCACATTCTTTCACTCGCTCTACCTATAAGCAACAAAGCCTAAGAAAACAAACCCTTTGATGCTTCTTTAGATAAGATACAACATTCCACTCGCATACACAACACAGACATTCCTCCATTATTCAACCCTGATTCATTCCGCAACAAAGCATAACTGAAACAAACTAGATCTCTCTCTCTCCCTCCCTCTCTCTCTCTCTCTCTCTCTCTCTCTCTCTCTCTTGATACGAGCATACAGGAAAGGAGATGAAAACAAACACGCATTCCTTCAGAGAGAGAGAGAGAGAGAGAGAGAGAGAGAGAGAGAGAGAGAGAGAGACCTTGCTTTGCGTAACAGTGACGTAACCCGAGCGTGAGTCACTGCCTTTGTTACTGCTACGAGTACGCCCGTGGTTAATGAAATAGACACGAGGGATGATACAGCAGCGGCGGGCGAAGCTAGGAGTGATCGATATTAAACCAGAACGGACCAGTAACTCTCTTCCTGGAAAATGCGAGACTTCTAAAGGGCATCAAATGAATCATAAGAGAGTTCGAGGAATGTTGGAACCTCTGGAACCACTGGCCCATTCTAGAACCTCTCAATGCGTTCTCTCGTAATCTGAAGGTTCTTAACGTGTTTTCGTGGTTCCAGTGATAGTTTATCGGGTTAGTGGTGGTTTAACGGGACTATACTAAAGTTATTGGGGTTTTCAAGGGTGTTTTCGTGATTCTAGTGATAGTTTAGGAGCTCTAGAGGTAGTTTAAAAGTATTAGAATAAATTATTAGGGTTTTTAAGGGCATTTTCATGATTCTAGTGAGATTAACAAGGCTAGTGATACTTTAATAAGCTTTATCGTTCGTTATTGGAGCTTTCAAGATTACTTCCGTGATTGTAGTGTTAGTTTATCAAAGCTAGCGATAGTTTGACAAGCTTTATCGTTAGTTATTGGAGTCTTCATAATTCTAGTGATAGTTTAACAAAGGTAGTGACAGTTAAACAACCTTTATCATTAGTTACATGAGTTTTCAAGGGCGTTTTCATAATTGCAACGGAAGTTTAACACTTATTCAGGGAAAATAGAGAAAACAAGCGCGAGAACCCGACCCGTATGACCTTTTGTGATTCGTCCTTATGAAAGCCCCGTGTTTCAAAATACAGCACCAGTCCTTTCATCAGAAGCCAGAAACGCCCAGCCATTCATAGTTACGTAAGCGGATGACACATTATGCAACCCGGAGATAAGAATTCACAGTGACGCTATTCTCGTGAAGGCAGATTAGATAAGGTTAGGCTAGGCTAGATTAGGTTTAGGTTAGGCTAGGTTCGGTTTAGGTTAGGCTAGGTTTAGGTAAAGTTTGGTAAAGTTAGGTTACATTAGTGTGAAGTTTGATGAAGTTACGTATGGTTAGATTGTTAGACTAGGTTAAGTTAGGAAGGGTTACATTGGGTTAGGTTAGGTAAGATTAGGTTAGGTGAGGCTGTTAGGTTTGGTAAGGTTACGTTATGTTAGGGTTAAGTAAGTTTTGGTTAGGTTAAATTAAGTAAAGCTTGTTATACTGTCAATTTCACTCCTCCTTAATGCTTTAAAAAACGTAAATAACAAGATTTCTACATTACAACAGGAAAACACTAAGAACCGGGCTAACCATTCTCTGTGGCCTTGAAAAACAGTCGCGGTGGGGGAAGCAAAGCATTTTCAAGGGTGTTTTTAGAGTTCTAGTGACAGATTGACAAGATTTCTATTTTATTACAGCAGAAACACTCATGAGAACCCAGCTAGTCATCTCCTTGGGCTTTGAAAACAGTGGTGATGAAGTGGCACGGAATTTCAAGGGTGTTTTTAAGGTTCTAGTGACAGATTGACATGATTTCTATATTAGAACAGGAGAAACACTCTTCAGAACCCGGCAGCTCCTCTATGTGACCTTGGAAAACAGTCGTGAGAGAGGAGAGACAGAAAAGACCTTCCAAACACGAACCAAGAACCGAACCGTTTGAGTCAGCACAGCGGGGGACTTAGTGACACTTCAAACCCTGAACCCCGGAACCAACGCATCTAGTTCAGGTTCTATGCAAGGGTGAGGTGCCCGTGGAACCCTTGCATAGTGTGAACCTGTCTTTAAGGGTTAGGTTCTATTCAACTGGAGAGGAATAGAAGGAGAATTGTGTTACGGAAGTGAAGAGATTAGAAAAATTAGATGGTTTGGTCACGATTAGGAGAAAATTAGGAACTGGTTAACTTTTTCACTGCAATACGGAACATTTAACAGCAACAGAAGCAATGCATGAAGTCTTTACAAGCAGCTACAAGAAAGTTAGCAATAATATAAAAAAAAAAAAAGAATAGATTTAGCAATTTCAACCTTGTTTAAAAGACTGGAGGTGGCTGTCGATTAAGTAATCTCAGAGTAATTAGTAAATAACGAAAGATGTACCACAATGTAATCAAAGGGTTAAAAAATCTTAAAGAAAACGAGATGAGGGTAAAAGATCGAGGGAAAGAGAGATAGAGAGATGAAGAAAATGGAATTGTGGGCGGGCTGGCAAGGATGGTGAGGGGAGAGGGGGGGGGCATGGAGGAAGAGGCAAGGGAGAGAACTGGACAAGACTGGTATTTGGCGCCCAGTTTAACGTAGTAGTTTATTCAAGGAAGTGCATGAAAAATGGAGTTTCAGGAAGGTGACAGGGGAGGAAAAGGGAAAGGGAGAGATACAAAGAAGGGGAAACAACAGGAAAACAACAACAACAAGACAATTAGTAGTTAAAATAGAACAAACTCACTCACGAAACAGCCAAAAGAGAATAATAATAATAATAATAATAATAATAATAATAATAAAGAAGAAGAAGAAGAAGAAGAAGAAGAAAAAGAAAAAGAAGAAGAAGTAAGAAAAATGCAAGGAACAACAACAACAACAACAACAACAACAACAAAAAACAACATTAACATTTGCACAAGCCCCTCGTGTAAAACCTAGCATTTATCTATCGATCCAAAATGTGATCTAGATTCCACTCACCGTACGTACATTCCTTTGCTAACACACTAGTAGTAGTAGTAGTAGTAGTAGTAGTAGTAGTAGTAGTAGTAGTGGTGGTGGTGGTGGTGGTGAAGGAGGTGGAGGACGAGGCTAACGAGGAGAAAAATAATA
>NC_087194.1:1660014-1662514 GCF_035594125.1 Scylla paramamosain | reverse complement strand
AAGAATAATTAAGAAAGAGAGAGAGAGAGAGAGAGAGAGAGAGAGAGAGAGAGAGAGAGAGAGAGAGAGAGAGAGAGAGAGAGAGAGAGAAATTTCACTAAGGGCCAAATTATTTATGAAAAACGTTATAATTTAGGTCACTAGGTCAGCCCCTCCCCCCTTTTCCCCCTCCCCCTCCCCCTCTCTCTTCATCCCCCCTCAGGTCTCCATTTAGCTTTTCTTCCCTTTCTCTTCCTTTCTTCCTTTCTTCCATCCTTCTTTCTTTCCCTTCTTCCGTTTCCTTTTATTCTCTTAATTTTCTTTCCTTTTTTTTCCTTTTTTCCTTTTTATTAGATTTATTTTATTTTTTTCCCTTTTCTTGTTTTTTTTCTCTTCTGTTTTTTTCTCTTTTTTTTTTTTACTTTATGTTTATTTTTCTTCTCTTTTCTATCTATTTTCTTTTCCTTCCTTTTCTTCTTTTCCTTCCTTTTCTTTCTGTTTTCTTCAGTTCTTCATTTCCTCAGTTTCTTCTTTATTTCCTTAACCTTTTCGTCCTTCTTTCGTCATTTTCCTCATTTCCTTTCCTTTACTGTTTCATTTCCTTCCTTCCTTTCCTTCGTGTTTCATATTATCTTGTATCCTTTTGTCCTTTCCTTCCCTTCCCTTCTGTTCTCTTTCCTTACTTTCTCATTCCTTTCCTCTTTCTGTTCCCTTCCTTCCTTCCTTCCTTCTCTTCTTTCACTTCCCATCTCCCTTTCCTTCCTTTCCTGTTTCTTTAATTTCCTCTTGTTTGTTGCAACCTAACCTAACCTAACCAAACCTAACCTAACCTAACCAAACCTAACCTAACCAAACCTAACCAAACCTAACCAAACCTAACCTAACCAAACTTAACCTAACCTAACCTAACCTAACCTAACCAAACCTAACCTAATCTAACCAAACCTAACCTAACTTATCTAAAACTAACTTAACCTAACCTAACCTAACTTTACCTAATCTAACCAAACTTAACCAAACCTAACCTAACCTAACCTAACTTAACCTAACCTAACTTAACGTAACCTAACTTAACCTAACCTAACCTAACCTGACCTACCTTAACCAAACTTAATCAAACTTAATCTAACCTAACCTAACCTAACTAAACCTAACGTAACTAAGATAATTTTGTTTATTGGTAATATAGAATCCTCGTTAAACTATCGCCAGAAACATGAAAAGAGCCTGGTAGTAGTAGTAGTAGTAGTAGTAGTAGTAGTAGTAGTAAGAAAGATAGACTTGTTAAATTATTGCCAATTATGAAAACACCCAAAAAAATTTAACACCTTCATGTAGCTCTCGTTAAAAGCAGTTAGTTCGAGTAAATTGTAGTTAGTAGTTAGTTAATTACTAGTTAGGTAGTTACCGAGGCGTTGAGGAGCTGTTGAATCTGGGGACCGGCACCTCAGTTGATCTTTTATGTATAGATATGAATTTGTTGTCCTTGACTGGTACCCTCGAATACAAATAAATAAATAAATAAATAAATAAATAAATAAATAAATAAGTAAATAAATAAATAAATGAAATATGATACAGAGAGCCACGTGTTTGTGTTTTGGGTCAATCTGCTTCTGTTCTCGTGTTGTGTGATGTGTTTGTGTGTTTGTGTGTTTGTGTGTTGTGTTTGTTTTGTGTTTGTGTTCGTGTGTTTGTGTGTTGTCGTGCTATATCATTATGTTCTTATGTTCTCCTCGCATCTTCTCTCTCTCTCTCTCTCTCTCTCTCTCTCTCTCTCTCTCTCTCTCTCTCTCTCTCTCTCTCTCTCTCTCTCTCTCTCTCTCTCTCTATGTTCATACACGTTTCCTAACCTAACCTAACCTAACCTAACACCTAACTTAACCTAACCACACCTAACCTAACCTAACCTAACCTAACCACACCTAACCTAACTTAACCTAACCTAACCTAACCTAACCTAACCTAACCTAACCACACCTAACCTAACCTAACCTAACCTAACCACACCTAACCTAACCTAACCTAACCTAACCACACCTAATCTAACCTAACCTAACCTAACCACACCTAACCTAACCTAACCTAACCTAACACCTAAGCTAACCTAACCACACCTAACCTAACTTAACCTAACCTAACCTAACCTAACCTAACCTAACCTAACCACACCTAACCTAACCTAACCTAACCTAACCACACCTAACCTAACCTAACCTAACCTAACTTAACCTAACCTAACCTAACCTAACCTAACCTAACCTAACCACACCTAAGCTAACCTAACTTAACCTAACCAACCTTTCTCTTGCTAACATTAAAAAAAAAACTAACAATTAATACACCCAATCAAATTTAAACTGATCCTAACCAATTAAACCCTTAGGAACCTCAACGGGGATCGAACGTGGAAGCAACAAAGTGAAAAACAAGGACTTTACCAGAGAGCCATTGAAAGAAAGCTGAACCAAAGATATTTTTAAAGAGAGAGAAAGAGAGAAAGAGAGAAAGAGAGATAGAG
>NC_087194.1:1647514-1652514 GCF_035594125.1 Scylla paramamosain | reverse complement strand
GGGAAACTGTATTAGTGAGAATAGTGTGTGTGTGTGTGTGTGCGTTTAGTCTGGGTACACATCGATACACATACACACGGGCATTCATCTCTCTCTCTCTCTCTCTCTCTCTCTCTCTCTCTCTCTCTCTCTCTCTCTCTCTCTCTCTCTCTCTCTCTCTCTCAATGTGTATCAGCCTAAAATCGCACCACAATTGGTCCCCTTTGAAAAGAAAACGGAAAAAGGTTATGTACATTTCACGAAAAAACAGGAAAATATGATCTGTTTATACACTTCTACATTATTATTATTATTTTCTCTTAGTTTTTTTTTTTTTATTATTTTCTTTATTTCTTTCGGAGATGAGCAGTGGGCGACCATGAACCAAACCAAAACAAACAAACAAACAAACAAACAAACAAACAAATGAACAGCGTCAAGAAAAAATAAATACGAACACTTCTACATTACCTACACTAGCCTGTATGTACACACACACACACACACACACACACACACACACACACACACACACACACACACACACACACACACACACACACACACACACACACACACACTTCCTCAATCGTTCATTTGTGTGTGTGTAATTTAAATCTTTTGTATTATGACATTTGGCTCGGGTATGTTGTAGTTATTATTATTATTATTATTATTATTATTATTATCATTACTACTACTACTACTACTACTACTACTATTACTAACTTGCTATTCATTAATCATTAAATATTTTACATTCACTAGTAAGAGCAATGATAAGTGATTTGATTAACACAGAAAAAAAAAACTTCCTTAAAGAATGAAAATAAACAAGTAAATTTAACGTCAACTTCGAAAATTTGATTAGGTTATGTATTGTGAAATAATAATAATAATAATAATAATAATAATAATAATAATAATAATAAGTTATATACACGTAATAATAATAATAATAATAATAATAATAATAATAATAATAATAATGATAATGCAAATGGACAAAGCTTAATTAGTTTTTTTCAATATCACTTTCTCGTTACCATGATTGCATAGCTGAGACACACACACACACACACACACACACACACACACACACACACACACACACACACACACACACACACACACACTTCCTCTATTTTGTGCTTCGTTTAACATGAATAACAATAATAATAATAATAATAATAATAATAATAATAATAATAATAATAATAATAATAATAATAATAATAAAAAACTGCAGGTTCTTTCTTGCAATACATTTTCTACATCGTTTTCTTTTTCTCCTAGCGTAAGGACAAACTTTCGTAAACTAACCAGCACACATTTACCCTACACAGTGGTTCAGGTTTTCTACCCCAGTGTAACCTTATCCAAGTACATTATATATAGTATTTTTTTTTATTTTTTTTTAATCATTATTACGCCTTTTCAAAATAATAATAATGATGATAGAGAGAAGAGGGGTAGACGCTTCTATATCATTAAAGTATTTACATGTAATATCACAATTTACCCAAGTTTCCCCATTCGTAACAGAAAACGTGAATCACATCCCGTTCTCTTTCGAACACATAACCAAGGAAAAAAGGCGCCCATGTAAATTATAAAAGAAAAATATAACAGGAAAATAAATTGTTGCACTCCTTAACACTATAATGAAAATACGGAAAGAAATGACAATAGTACGAGTAATAGTAACAGTAATATAGTAGCAGTGGTAGTAGTAGTAGTAGTGACAGTAGTTTAACAATAGTAGTAGTAGTATTTTTTGAACTTCCTTTTATACACCTATTGTATATATTTATTTTTTTTTTCACATTTTTTTTCTTTCTCCTTTTATATTTTTTTCTTGACGTTTAATGATTATCGTATTGTCTGTCAGGCGGAGGAAAGAAAAAAAGAATTCTACATACGATCACCAAACACTTTGTACCTTTGTCAGGTGGGCACGGCAGCCCTTGGACATCATCGTTCACGGAAAGTCTACCGCTTTTACCAATAACCAGCCCAGCACGGAGGTACAGCCAGCGCCACAAGCCCTCAGCACCCGCGAACTGGTAACACTGCACTGAAAATCACTTTCTGACATTTTGTTTCGCGTTTAAATCCCGTTTTCTAGGATTTGTTTATCACTCCCGTTTTCTATCACTGCAAGGAAAACGGGGAGTTAGATACCGCCACACTCCGTTTTCTTTATTTACCATCACCGCCACAATTCCAATCCAATCTGCATGGAATCTAGAAATTTTTAATTCTCAAAGATTATCAGCAGAGAGGACTGGAATTTGAGGGAAAACTCTGACCATTCAATCCTGGAGGAGCGATTCAATACATTATCACTCTATTATTGTCAGCAAAAAGATCTTAAAATTGTACGAAAATTTTGATCCTTGAACCACAAAAATTTTACCTTCAGTCTGCTGGGAATTAATTACTAGTTGAAGGACTCAGCAAAGGGTCTTAAAATTGTAAAATTGACTCTTGAACCACAAAGTATGATTCTGGTCTGCTGGGGTCTATCAATAACTGGCAATTGATCACGACTTTGTATTGCGGACAGAGACGAACCGTGGACAAGAAAGCAGTGTGTTAGGACTTGTGGCTCTGACTGCACTATTACACGCAGTGGGCGGTGCATTGTGGGAGTGTTTGAAAGTACATGAAACAAAGGCTTAAAAAGAAAAATATATATATCAAACTGCCAGAGAAGAATTAGAGAGAGATGAAAAACAAATAGGGGGGAACATTTAGAAGATTAAGAAAAAAAGACATGTTTTGTGACTGTTAGTAAAATTTGATATTCCCCTAAGGCCCAACACGTGAGATGTCTGGACAGGTGAGCAGATTAATGTAACCAGGTGACCAGGTGAATGTAGTCCACCAGGTGTTCCCTCCGCAGATAACTTCCCCTCACCTGTGATTAAGTACAACCTCCGCACCTGCACGTTTACTGCGTTGCCAGTGAGAATCGCTTAGTTAGGCTCGTATCCGTAACAAACCCATCTTTACCCTCCCTCTCACTATGTTCCGGATACGAGTGGAATCAGACGGGGCGGTCCACAGCAGGCGATGCACACACAGGGGAAGCGGAAGGAACCGTACGTGAGCAAAACAACTTCTTCGTATTTCGTGCTCAGGTAAGACTCGTTAAGCCACACAGGTGAGTCGACCGTGATCGAGTACCTGCGGCCAGTCGACAGATAGACTAGTACTAGTTCGACCATTGATAGGTGAGAGAGTCCCAAGTGAATGTGACAACCAGGTGAACCAGTGCTAGTGACAACACAGGTGAACCAACACTAATTAGGATGTGACAGGTTAGCATAGTCAGGTAACTACTCATCACTTCAACTAGTACAAGCCTGAACCACACAGGTGAACACCGATTAATTAACCACAGGTGAGATAAGGGCTACAGAGTTAACCAACCAACGCAAGAACACTACCTCGTAACCGGTACCGTTATCAGAGCCACGCGTTATCCGGACCATTCACTAGATTACCCGGATTATCAACTTGGTTATCCGGATCATTCAAGTAACCGGACTGAACACTTTATTACCCTGATATACTGGCTAACCATTCAATTATCCGGACTAGTGACTTTATTGTACTGGTTAGCCACTCAATTATCCGGCCGATCCATTCAGTTATCCGAACTAACCGATGAATCACCCAGACTAACCACTGAATCACCCAAACTACTCATCTTTGACAAACACACGTACAAACTTAATTTCCTTTAACCTCATTGGATCACTGTCACCCCAATCAACCAATGAGAATGCAAGCACGCGTACTCGCCACCGCCGGGAGCCAATCAGAGCACAACCACGTACATCGAGCTGGCCAAAAGCAAAGCAGAACGCAAGACTAGCCTGTAACCAACCCACATCTTGTATGGGAAGCCACGGGAGGAAGCAGACGTCTAAAAACAGCTGGAGAGAGAGAGAGAGAGAGAGAGAGAGAGAGAGAGAGAGAGAGAGAGAGAGAGAGAGAGAGAGAGAGAGATACATCCATTAATTCTTACAAGTTACCTTTTCTTTCACATAAAATAGAAATGTTCTTTTAAATCATCACATTTTTAAATACTTTATGCAAAATAAGAATATCATTAACAAAATACAATAGTTTCCATATTGCCTAGCTCTTTGTAATAATCCACCTCGTTTTATATATTGCAAAACATTTCGTTCACTTGAATTAACATAAACCTATTGTCACATTACAAAGCCTGTCTAGAACAATCCATTTTCTTTTCCTTTTCCTCGTGACGTCACGCCGCCGCCAGCCAATCACGGGGCAGGAAACTGTTACGCCCTTTATCAGTGCATGTACAAATATCATTCTCACTGTTTTGTCTTTCCGCCATTTGAGTTATTCATCACAAACTTTGGACAGCTTTCACATTCCAGACACACAAACAAACACACGTATAAACAAACCTTACATAAACAAACAACACAAAATATCAACAACCTATAAAAAAAAAATATATAAATACGAATTTCCTTATACACTCAGCAAGACATACGGAGCATAACAGGTGGGCGTGCAAATGAGACAGCGGGGAGCAGGTGGACAGGTGTGGAAAGACGGGAGCAGCACAAACCTCCCTCACGACCTCAATACAGTGCGTGAAACCTGGACAAGTGGCGGCGGCGTGACGGATGAGAGTAACAGTGCGACTTTCAATCAACAGATGGCGCGCGCTCACTAGTTCCGGGTAGTGGCGCTTTGGTGGATAGGCAGCTTCTTCCTCCTCTCTTTCTCTCTCTCTCTCTTTTTCTGATTTTGCTTAATTCTTCATTTGTGTTTCCTCTAGTTTTTCCTTTATTGTCTGTCGTCTTTTTGGTTTCATTTTCTTTGTTTCTCTCTTTCTTTCTTTCTTTTAGGTTTTATTTATTTTTTTCTCTCTCTATCTTCGTTTTTTTTCTTCTTCCTTCTCTCTTCTTTATTTTTTCTTTTATTCTCTCGTTTTCTTTATTTTCTTCAGTTTCTTTTTCCTTTCT
>NC_087194.1:1612514-1615014 GCF_035594125.1 Scylla paramamosain | reverse complement strand
AACGAAGATAGTAGATAGTAAAATAGTAAAAAATGATAATAAATACAGGAATAAGAAAAATAACATGGTAAAAATAAAAAAAATAAATGAAATAGTGAAAAAGAGTGAACAGAATAACAAAAAAATGGAACAGTAATGAAAATATACAGTAAAAATATGAAAAAAATAACAAAAGTTCAATAAATACGAATAATAAGTGATAAAAATAAGATAGCAAAAATTGAAAAAGAACGAATATAAAAAAAAATAATAAACGGACATTAAAAATAGTAAAAAAAATAATAAATTGTAAAATAATAAGAGTAAAAGTAAAAACTAAAAAAAAATAAAGAAATAATAACAGCAATAAAATAATAAACGATATAACAAACAAAAAACATAAAAAAAAACAAATAAAATAATAAGAATAGCAGAAATTGAAAAAAATAGTAAAAGAATAAAAAAATAACAACAACAACAACAACAACAACAACAATAATAATAATAATAATAACATAAATAAGAATACCAAATAGAAAAAATAACTAAAAAAATAAAAAATCACAATACAACAATAATAATAATAATAATAATAATAATAATAATAATAATAATAATAATAATAATAATAATAATAATAATAAAAAAACTTATTCACCTGTGGTAATTGCGAGCCCATTTACCTTCCGTGACCAAGGTTGCCTCACAGGTGAACCCTCCCACCTGCGCCTCACTTCCACACCTGTCCTCTCCCACCTCTCACCTGTTACTCCCCACACCAACACTCCACACTTACCTCTACTCGTCTTTTTTCTCTTTTTTTACTTTTTTTCTTGAAGTTTTCCTCGTTTTTCTTTAAGTGGAAGTGGAAATTTTGTTTTGATTTTTCGTGTGGATTTTTTTTTGTTTTAGTTTCTATTTTCTTTTTCAGTGATTTTTTTTATTTTATTTTTTTATTTTTTTGGGGTGGTTTTCAGTTTTATTCGTGATTGTTGTTGTTGTTGTTGTTGTTGATGCTTTTTTTTCTGTATTTTGATCATTTGTTCGTATTTTGGTAGATTTTAACGTATTTTGATGGATTCCTACGTATTTTGGCAGATTTCTATGTATTCTGGCAGATTTTCACGTATTCTGGCAGATTTCTGCGTATTTCTGGTCGATTTTCATTTGTTTCGAAATTTTACGTATTTTTGATAGATTTCTCGTTATTTTCAGATAATTCTGGATATTTTGACGGAATTCTGGATTTTTTACAATTCTGGGTATTTTTTGACAGAATTCGGGATATTTTTTGCAAAATTCTGAATATTTTGACAATTTTGGATATTTCTGGCAGAATTCTGGATATTTTTGACAGAATTCTGGGTATTTGACAGAATTCTGGATATTTTTGACAGAATTCTGGATATTTTTGACAGAATTCTGAATATTTTGACAGAATTCTAGATATTTATGACTGAATTCTGGATATTTTTGACAGAATTCTGGATATTTTTGACAGAATTCTGAATATTTTGACAGAATTCTGGATATTATTGACAATTCTGGATATTTTTGACAGAATTCTGGATATTTTGACAGAATTCTGGATACTAACAAAATACCGGATATTTTTGACAAATTCCTACACTTTCATCTCGTTCTTTTCGAAAGGTTTTGCGTTCTAAGTTTTTTTTTCACATTTTTCATCAAATTTTGAAAGATTTTTTTTTCAAACTTAATTTAAAACATTTCCTGGCGTATTCTTTCTAATTACGCATTATCTATTTACTCTTTCCTATTCTTCTTCATTCCTCCTCCTCCTCCTCCTCCTCTCTCTCTCTCTCTCTCCCCTCGTCCTGAATTCTCGTTTCTTTCTCTTTCGATTATTCTATTACTAGTTTTCATATTCATTTATTCCTCCTCCCCCTCTTCCTCCTCCTCCTCCTCCTCCTCCCCCCTCCTCCTCCTCCTTCTCTTTGTGCTAAACTATTTATCACTTTTCTTTCTTTTCTTATTTCTAATTTTTTCTTCGTTTTTCTGTGTCACTATTTTTTTTTCTTTTTCTTCTTCTTCCTCCTCCTCCTTTCTTCTTCCTTTTTTATCTATTCCATTATTAACCTATATTCTCTGTACCTATTATCATTTCTTTTTATATTACCCACCTCCTCCTCCTCCTCCTCCTCCTCCTCCTCCTCCTCCTCCTCCTCCTCCTCCTCCTCTTCCTCCTCCTCCTCCTACTCTTTTCTATTTCTGCTCTTTCCTTCTCTCAATATTCTCTCCACTTCAAAAGGCGTGAAATATGACTCTCTCTCTCTCTCTCTCTCTCTCTCTCTCTCTCTCTCTCTCTCTCTCTCTCTCTCTCTCTCTCTCTCTCTCTCTCTCTCAAATTCCAACTTTTCACTTCCCCTTTTCACAATTCATGAAAAAACAACAAAAATTATTCATGTAACCTTTGTTAACCACAACGAAGTGAAGAGGGGGGAAGAGAAGAGGAGGAGGAGGTGGAGGAGGTGGAGGAGGAGGGGGATGAGGAGGAATG
>NC_087194.1:1557514-1585014 GCF_035594125.1 Scylla paramamosain | reverse complement strand
TGTCCAGGCATGTCAGGTGACTGGCATAGGTGGTACAATGTAGTGGGTATCATTGTTTTTGGTTGATGACGACCTGCTAATTCATTAATAATTTCCCATATTTTCTTAGTATTCTTAGTATTACCACCACCAGTATCACCACAACCACCACCACCACCAACATTTCCTTTACAAAACATTAGCATCACTATTCTCTATTCTCAATTCCTCTCTAAGTCAAGAAAAAAAATATATATATTCCGTAAAGCCTAAAAATATTTCCTTGTTAACCTTAAAAAAAGAGAAAAGGTGGAAAATAAAACCATAGCAAATTAAATAAACAACACGTTCTTAATTAACACCATTTCATTCAATTTCAGCAAAGTCTCTTAACATGAGAGTAAGATGGAAGGATTCTCGGGTACTTTACCTTATTTCCTGCTGATTTCGAGCCTGGGACGTGTTGGTGGTGAAGGTAAATGCAGGAAATTATAATATCACCACGTGGTCACTTGTCGCCAAGACTGTTGGTGAAGTTGGTCCTTAGAACGGTAGCCTACTTTTTTTTTTTTTTTTTTTATGGTTGGTGTTTATTTTATCTATTATTTTGTTTTTTTGCTTTGATAATCTATATTTTTTTTCTGGGAAGGAAAAATAAAGCAGGAGAGTGTCATTTCAATTTAAAAGAAAGGCTGTGTTTTGGTAACGCTATCGTGTAGTAAATTTCTTAATGTATATTATAAAAAAAATAGATCTGTTTACTTTTTCACGCATTTACACCAGTTTCTGTCGCGTGTAAAAGCCTATAAACAAGACAAAACCAGAGTGTGCCAATCTAGATCAGAAATAAATGTTATATTTTTCAAAGACACGTATTATAGATGACTGCATACATATAACATAAAACTACGTAGATTTACATCTCCCTTTTATGCCTTTAAACCAATTTATATCATGCGTAAAGCTCTATAAAAGGGAAAATGAAGTTGAATGAAATGAAGTGAATGAAAAAAAAACATTAATAGCTAAAATAAAAGAAAATACGGGTAACAAATAACTTATTAAGTATTATAAAAGGATTAAATTAACCTATTCCTACTTTATGTGCCTTTACATCAATTTCCATCACGTCTTTAAACTTAAAAGTGAAAAAGAATCTGGAACGCGTCAGTCAAGATCAAGATCAAGACACGCCAACAGCTGAGCAAGTTTCATCACGCAATACTTTTGACTCGGCTGTATTTACCCCCACAGAAGGTGTTAGCCAGCTCCCCGCCCCTTCACCAGGCACGAGGGGCTTCCAGGCGTGCACAGGTAAAGATGAGGAGGAGTTATTAGCGGCAGTTGAGGTGAAAACAGGCCAGAAGGAGTGACAGCAGGTATGGCCCAGGAGAGGTGAAGATAAGGATGTGCTGGTGGTGGTATTGTTAGCGTCCCTGTGTTATTCCAGCTGTTATTTACCGCCATAACTTTATCAATATGGTTGTTGTGACTGTGTGCTTAATTACTGTGTGTTGTTGCAGTTACAGTTATTATTATTTAT
This sequence comes from Scylla paramamosain, assembly GCF_035594125.1. Lineage (NCBI taxonomy): Eukaryota > Metazoa > Arthropoda > Malacostraca > Decapoda > Portunidae > Scylla > Scylla paramamosain. The sequence goes on along the minus strand of NC_087194.1, from coordinate 1,583,492 downwards.
TTATTTTTATATTGACAACTTTCACCACTAAGTTCATACCAGCTTAAGTTAGAATGTAAAATTAATAGTACGTTTTTGCCTTATTACTACTATAACCATAATTTTTATATATACCATTACTATTAGGTCAATCTTTATAGTTTACTTCAATAAATCAATACCTATATATATGTTTTTGTAGTCATGATTACACAAGTCGCTATTCTTTACGCTATTATCACTAGAATTATTAGTTTACATTGAACAATAGATAGATTAATTAGCTTTTATTGCCATTTCAACCATTACACAATACATGGTTATACTCAATGTCTTCATCTTACTCTTTGGAGAATCTCTAGCTTCACTTTTACCCTCTCGAAGATTAGTTTACCTTAACGGTGTGGGGAGGTAGTCCAGGAGCCTCCCCGTTTAGGTTAGTTTTCCTTTTAAGGGGTTCGAATGGGTTTAAGGGGGGTCAAGGAGTGGGAGTATTAGTTTAAACTGCAAAATCACTACTTCTCCCTAATTTAAATATCCATCTATTATCATGTATCTCATTATTCTTTTCTAGCCTCATTTCACCCTCTCGAAGATTAATATGTTTACTGTATTGGTGAGGGGGGGAGGGGGGGGGTTCAGAAGCCTCCCCGGTTAGGTTAGGTTAGGTTAGGTTAGTTTTACCGTAATAGTGAGGGGGGGAGGGGGGTTCAGAAGCCTCCCCGGTTAGGTTAGGTTAGGTTAGGTTAGTTTTACTGTAATGGTGAGGGGGGAGGGGGGTTCAGAAGCCTCCCCGGTTAGGTTAGGTTAGGTTAGGTTAGTTTTACCGTAATGGTGAGGGGGGAGGGGGGGTTCAGAAGCCTCCCCGGTTAGGTTAGAAAGTGTTAGGTTAGGTTAGTTTTCCTTTTAAGGGGGTTCAGTAGGTTTAGGGCGTCATGGGGCGGAGTATTAGTTTAAACTACAAAATTACTACTTTTTTTAATTTTCACCTTGGTATCTTCACACTGATTTAAATATTTATCTCCATTATTATGCACCTCATTGTTCATTTCTTTATTTCTCCCACAATTATTACTTTTTTTGCCACTTGTGTGTAATTGTATAAGATATAATTACAGTCAATATTTTCAACATTCACTACAGTAATTACACAGCAGCTTGTATTTATCTGGTTATTTCTGTACCTTCTACTGCTGTTTGCCTTGTTACAGATGCATTTACTTTTCTTAATTGTATTTTTATAGATGTCATCATTATTTGCATCAGTTTTTTTAAAGTTTTATCTCTTCTGTCAAGTAAAAGAAAATAAATAGATAAAATAACTGATTGAATAAACAGAGAGAGAGAGAGAGAGAGAGAGAGAGAGAGAGAGAGAGATCTTGTATTGCAAACTTTAGTATTTTGTTTTATTAATTGACTTACTTTATATAAGTGTTGAAAAGAAAGTTTTACGTTCTATAAGTGTGTGTGTGTGTGTATGTATGTATGTATGTATGTATGTATGTTTAATTCAGGCAGCTGCAGATCACACCTGCTGGGCTGTGACAGTGTTGTATGATGCCACACCTGTGTTCTATTAGCATACACACACACACACACGCACACGGTCACTTCACGGTATATTTGTAATGTGGTGATACCTGTTTTTCCAGTACAAACTTTATTTCCAGGTTAATTGTTCTCCCTCTCACCTTTCCTGCTGTTTGTGAGTGTGTTTGTGTGGTTCTTTTTTGTAATTTTTCATAACTGTTCTTTTTCATTTTCTTTGTTTTGATACAGTAAGTTGTTTGTTTGTTTGTTTGTTTGTTTATTTATTTTGTCTTATTTCCTTGTGTTACATTTCTTACATTTTTTTTTGTGTGTGTGTTTTTGTTGATCATTTTCTTCACATTTCCTTATTTTCCATTTATTTTTATTACTCATATTGTGTTTACATACTTATTTTTCACTTTTCACATTGTTTTTTTGCATTTATTTCACTTTGTATACACTTATCCTTTCATTTCATCATTTTCATTATTTACCCTTTCATTTCTTGCCCTAACATAACAACATTTCCAATTCACATTTCCACTCATTCATACTTACAACATTTGATTTCCTTCAATACAAATCCTCACAACACCACAATACCACCACAACATCACCACAACTCCCTGCCGTACCCCAGATGTGGCGGTAGAGGGAACGGCAGCAGCAGCGGTGCGCGGTGGTGACGGTGGTGAGGGCAACACAGACCCTCAGCATGGCGGGCAACACTCGTCATGTCGTTAATATGGCGAATTCCATTGTTGGGGTGTCTATTCTCTCCATGCCTTATTGCTTCAAAGAGGTGAGTGTGTGTGTGTGTGTGTGTGTGTGTGTGTGTGTGTGTTTGTATAGGGGGTGGTTATTGTTTCACTGGCTGTGTGTGAGTGCATATGTGTCTTGTTGGCTGTACGTTTGTGCGTGTGTGTGTTTATTTTGGCGTTTGTTTGTCTGTCTGTGTGTTTGCTTGTCTATATATGTGTGTGTGTGTATGTTTGTGTTTTTCAGTTTCCTTGTCTTTGTGTGTGTGTGTGTGTGTATGTATCTGTCTGTCTGTATGCATTACTGTTTACCCATCTGTCTGTCTACCTGTTTACTCTATCGATATATAAATTCAAGGATATGAAAGCCTGTCTGTCTATCTGTATGCCTGCCTGCCTGCCTGTCTGTCTGTCTGTCCGTCCGTCCATCCATCCATCTGTCTGTGTCCAAGTACCACATGTGTATCTGTCTAAGTATCACAATTAGCAACACAAACACTGCAACATTACACTGGAAAGGCTGTAGTTGACACGAATTTTAATGTTGTGTTTACCGTTCCAGTCTGGGCTGCTGCTGGGGGTCTTAATGGTCCTCTTCAGCGGGTTTGTGACCAAGAAGACCTGCATGTTCCTGGTGCGTGCTGCGACCATGGCCCGGCACCATAGCTATGAGTTCTTAGGTAGGTTCATCCTGTTTTTCGGAAGATCACCGAATTTTTTTTTTTTTTTTAGGTTCAATTTCCAATGTCGTAGAATTATTAACATTTTCTCTCGTTTCTGGTTTCTATTTCCTGTTCTGTCTGATAATACGGGTGTGAGCGACATGCAGACGTACAGACAGACGGAAAATGTGTAACGTACGTAAAAATAAATGAAAAAACGTATAGATTAAGAGATTCTAATGTGCTTAATTGTACTGTTTTGTGAGTCTATATCCAGCAGTGCCCTGGAATCTTAAATTGTGCCAAGATGGAGTGCCACCTCTTGGGCTAATTGCTTCTTGTGTTTTCCCTTACCAATTTCACTTTCCTACATCCTCCTCCACCTCCTCCACCCTCTATGGAGTCTTCAATATGTTTTTATCATTAATTTTTACCTTCCTATCTCCTCCTCCACCTTCTACATAGTCTTCTAAATGTTTCTACCTTCCTGTGCCCTCCTCCACTCACTTCCACCATCCACAAACCCTTCCACGTGTTTTCCTTACCAGTCTTACTTTCCTGTGCCCTTCTCCACCTCCTCCACATGTCCTCCACCCTGCTCCACCATCCACAAAGCTTATGACATGTATATACAATCCTGTACTCTCCTCCAGTTAAATTCACTATTCATCCTCTTCACTATCCACATAATCCCCATACTAATCCAACATTCTTCCACCCCCGATCCACCTTCCTTGCAGCCTTCCACGTGTTTGGGGTGCGGGGGAAGCTGGCGGTGGAGCTGTGCATGATTCTCTTTCTCATCGGAATCTGCATCTCCTTCCACGTGGTAATGGGAGACCTCGCCCCCGCACTAGCCGCCCAGGTCTTCGAGCTTCACAACACACCATCACTGAGGGCCACACTGCTGCTGGGTGAGGGAGAAGGGAAGGGAATGGCAGGAGAGAGCGAGAGAGATAAAATATTCGTAAAAAATAACTTGGGAAAGAAAATTATAGACTGAGAGAGAGAGTGAGAGAGAGAGAGTTCATAAAAATAGCTTGACACCATAAAATATAAAAGATAAATAAAATAATACATATAATGATTCTTTTCCACCACCACCACCACCTCAGGCATCGCGGCATTGGTGGTGCTTCCACTGTGTCTCCTCCGCAAACTAGACAACCTTGCATCGATGTCCGCCTGCTCCATCCTCTTCTACTTCTTCCTGATCACTGTGGTAAGCAAGCAAGAGAGAGAGAGAGAGAGAGAGAGGTGGAGTGTCTGTTTATTTCCCTCACACCTGTTTGTTTCAGATTTTTTGGCACGCTTTTCCACGCCTGGTTGATGGGTCATGGTACCATCTGGCAACACTGTGGAGGCCTTCAGGTGTGCTGCAGGTGTTTCCCATATGTATGCTGGGGCTCTCCTGCCAGAGGTGAGAGAGGGAGAGGAATGGGGGAGAAATGGGTTAGTTTGTCTAGATGAAAGAATGGAAGGAAGGGTGAAGCTTAATTCTCTTCCTTGTGGCTGTACAGGAGAGAGAGAGAGAGAGAGAGAGAGAGAGAGAGAGAGAGAGAGAGAGAGAGAGAGAGAGAGAGAGAGAGAGAGAGAGAGAGAGAGAGAGAGAGGAATGGAAGGAGGAAGAAGGGAAGAAAGACTGGGAGAAGGAAATGAAGGAAAATAGTTATATTATAAGAGGTACTGTACAGGAAGAGAGAGAATCAATAAAGAAAAAAATTATAACAAAAATTTTTCATAACATTACATCTAATACTTCCGCTCACTCTCTCCCCAGCAACGTATTCGAAATTTACGACTCAGTGCAAGATCCTGACATCCCTAAAATGAGGTCGGTAGTCAACCACGCCCTCAACCTTTGCTGTGCCCTCTACATCTCTGTCGGGTTCTTTGGCTACATAGCGTTCGTCGACCAGGACATGGCCGGTAAGTGTAGCGCGGGTTTGTGGTTTGTCGGGTGTGTGAATGGTAGGGTGGGGTTCATAATTGGGGAGTATGTTCGTAAGTGTGTTTTGATGTGTTTGTGAGGGGTATAGGTAAATTTGCGTTTGTGTGTCTGTATGTGTGTGCGTGTGTTTTTTTTTTTAGGTTTGTTTTTTGTTGTGTTTTGTAGGACAGGTGTGTATTTGTGCTTTGTGTACCAGGCGTGTGTGTAAGTGTGTATGTATGTGTATATCAGGTGTGTCTTCCCCTGTCTCTCTCCGCAACCCTTTCAAACAAACACACGCTGATACACACACACAAACACAACCAAACCCTTTCTATTTTACACACAACACGCACTAAACCTCTTTCTCTCTCTCTCTCCCTGACCGTCCTACCCCCTTTCATCCCCCCTCTCACCCCCTCCTACAGGCAACATCATCATGAACCTTCCTGCGACGCCCCTGACGGAAGGAATCAAGTTATTTTTCACCGCGTCCTTGGCAATCAGCTTTCCTCTAATGATATTTCCGTGTCGCACATCGATTCACTCCCTCCTGTACAGCAGGGTAAGTGGCAGGGGGCAGGGGGTGGGTAGGGAGGGAGGGAGGGAGGGAGGTAGTGAGTGAGGGAAGAAGAAAATAGATGGTTAGAAAAATAGGAAGGGAGGTATGGAGATAAATAGGTTGATAATGTTGGTAATGTGATAGATAGATAGATAGATTAGTAAGTAGTTTTTTTTTTCTCTTTCATAAATAAATTAATAGGTGGGTAGATAACTAGAAATAGATTGATAAACAGGTAGATAGATAAATAGATGGACTGGTGGATATACAGGTAGAATAGGTAGGTAGGGAGATAGGCTAGTTTAAGTTAGTTTAGGTTAGATTTTAAACTATTTATTATTTAAATTTCTAACCTAAACTACCTATCTGTAACTAAACATGTAACCTAACCTAACCTATTTATTAATAACTCAATATTCAACCTAACAAACCATAACCCAACTTAATGTAATGTACCCTAACTTAACCCAACTTAATTTAACCTTAACCTAACCTAACCTAACCTAACCTAACCTAACCTAACCTAACTACCCGACATTCCACCCCATTCCCCCACCCCACCACACCCCCCCACCTCACCACACCCCCTACCCCACCACACCACACCCCAGCCCACCAAATTAAACCTAACCTAATCCCATCTCTACCCCCACCAGGGCACACAGGGGCTGGTGGGGAGTTACATGCCTGAGGCTCGCTTCAAGGGCATCACGGTGGGCATCCTTGCTGTCAGCCTGGTTGTCGGCATCCTTATTCCGAATATTGGTAAGGAGTTATCTGTATTTCCTTTGTTTTCCTTTTGTTTTCTTTCTTTTTTTTTTTCTTATTTCCATTTTTTTTTTTTTTTTTTTTTTTTTTTTGTAACGTTGGTGAGTTTGTACTTTGTGAGTTTTGTTTTGTTTCTGTTCTTTTTCTTTTTGTTTTTGTTTTTGTTTTTCTTTTGTTTTTTTATTCATTGTTAAGTCACTGTTTTTTCTCTCTCTTTTCTTTATTTTCTTTTGTTTTCTTAATCCTTAGCATTGATGAGTCTGTCTTGTGTTTTTTTTTTTTCTTTTTCTATTTATTTTTTCTTTCATTCTCTTATTCCCAACATTACTGAATCTTTTTTCTTTCTTTCCTCATTCTCTAACATTAATTAAGTCACTTCCTCCCAACCTTATATATCTTTCCTCCTTTCTATCCCTTTCATTCTTTCAGCCTCACTTTTCCCCTCCTCTCCAGCCACCTTTTTCCCCGGAGCATTTAAGAATACAATACTTTCCGCTGTGACGTAAAGCTTTGACGGCTAAATTAATCTTGATCTTTCTTTCCTTTCGGCAGAGTTTGTGCTGGGAATGCTTGGGTCCACTATGGGTGTCATCATCTCCCTCGTGCTCCCCTGTGTTATGTTCATCAAAGTCAATTCAAAGGCTTCCGTGGAGAGATTAGTGGCCCAGGTAAGTGTATGTGTGTGTGTGTGTGTTTGTTGTTTGTATTTGTTTTGTTTTGTAAGTCCCTGCTGTTCTGTTTTTATTTATTTATTTATTTATTTATTTATTTATTTATTTATTTTTATGCACTGGTGTTTTCTTTTGTGTTTTTTTTTTAGTTTGCGCTTGATTTGTTTTTTATTTTATGTCAATACGTAAGACTGTGGGTGATAATTTATCCATCTACCTCTCTGTCTGTCTGTCTGTGTGTCTGTATGTGCTTGTGTTGGGGGAGTTTGTTTAATAATGCTCTGGTCTTCTACCCACCACCACCACTACCACCGCTGCCGCCGCCACAGGGCATAATGTTGATGGGCGTCCTGCTGATAGTGAGTGGCACATACCTCAACCTGACCCACACCCAAACGCCCACTCCGAGGGGGGTGGAGGGAGGAGTGCCGCAGCCTGTCATCGCCGTGCCCCCTGCTCTTCTGGGGGAGGACCTGCTGCTAGAGAAAGGTGAGGCCAAGGAGCTGTGGGGTGTGGGGTGAGGGGGAGCGGTGACATGTTGGGCGTGAGGGGCAGGGGTGGCATGTTGGGGGACAGGGAGGGTGAGGGGGTGTGCTGTTATTAGTGTGTTGCTGCACTAACCACTGTGTGTATGTGTGTGTGTGTGTGTGTCAGCAGAGGGCGGCGGCATGGTAGCACGGCAGCACGATCCAGCCCCTGCTGGTGTTGGGGAGGGCCAGGCACCATCGCTGGAGGACCTGGCCATCCGCAGGGAACCTGTGGCCCCCGAGCCGCCCCCAGAGGACGTGGCGGCGGTGGCCCCGGCCAAGGCCAAGGCCAAGGCTGGGGAGCGGGAGGCCAGGAAGGAGGCCCCAAGGGAGAGTGGTCCGGCGGGGGATACGCTGCACCCCGATGCCATCCAGAAGGAGGAGAAGGAGACGCACCGGGAGGGCGGCGGTGCAGCAGCGGGGGCGGCAGCAGGGGCGCGGGTGGAGTACAAGCAGCAGGAGCTGCTCAAGAAGATTGAGGTGCAGCACCAGGAGCAACAGAAGATCCTGGCGGAGCAGAAGCAGATCCTGCAGGAACTCAAGGACCAGAAGGCCCAGCAGGAGCTGCAGGAGAGCCTGCGTGCTGCTGCGGCGCCACAGCAGCCTGCCGTTCCTGCGCCACAGCTTCCCAACGCACCGGCACCACAGCTTCCCAACGCACCGGCACCACAGCTTCCCAATGCAGCGGCACCACAGCAGCCTGGTGCCGTTGGTGCAGCACAGCTAGCCAATGCCGCACTACCACAGCTTCCTAATGGAGCTGCACCACAACTAGCCAATGCTGCACCACAGCAGCTTGTTGCCGCCGCACCACAGCTGCCTGCTGTTGTTGTGCCACAGCAGCCTGTTGCTGCAGCACTACAGCAGCCTGTAGCAGCAGCACTACAGCAGCCTGTTGCAGCAGCACTACAGCAGCCTGTTGCAGCAGCACTACAACAATCTGTTGCTGCAGCAGCATCACAGCAGCCTGTAGCACCACAACAGCTTGTGATAGCACAACAGCTCATAGCATCACAGCAGCCTGTAATAGCACAACAGCCTGTAGCAGCACAGCAGCCTGTAGCACCAGCAGCACAGCAGCCTGTAATTGCACAGCAGCCTGTAGCACCAGCAGCACAGCAGCCTGTAGCAGCACAGCAGCCTGTAGCTGCACAGCAGCCTGTAGTAGCACAGCAGCCTGCAGCAGCACAGCAGCCTGTAGCAGTACAGCAGCCTGTAGCAGCACAGCAGCCTGTAGCTCCACAGCAGCCTGTAGCAGCAGCAGCAGCACAGCAGCCTGTGGCAGCAGCAGCAGCACCACAGCATCCTGTAGCAGGAGCAGCAGCACAGCAGCAGCAGCAGCAGCAGCAGGGTGGTGCTGCATTGCCAGCAGAAGCACAGCAAGGGGCAGCTGCAGGTGAGGTGCCTGGTGGTGCAGCAATGGGTGTGGTGGGTGCAGTGGGCGCTGTGTCTGCTACACCTGCCAAGGCTGTGGTGTCACCGGCTGCCGCCCCAAGCAAGTCCTCTTCAGCACTGCAGCACAAGGAGGCGGCACCACAGCTGCCGCACTACCCTGGGGCGGGCCGCGGTGAGGAGTCGGCCAAGCGCGGCCCGCAGGCCTACCTGGAGAAGGTGTCCAAGGCGGCACCAATCAAGCCCCGCCGTGGCCACAAGGCACAGCACGACGAGGAGCGCCGCAAGAGGGCGGCGGGGCCTGGGCCGGCACTGCAGGTCGACCCGGCCCCCGCCCTGCCCCCCGTGGACCTCAAGATGGCACCAGCGGCAGCAGCGGGGCTCAGCGAGGCGGCCTACGAGTCCAGGCACTTGCTGTGGGGCAACAGCCGCACCCGACGCCGCCGCCGCCGTGGTGGCCAGCGCGGCGGGGACGAGGAGTACTGGGACGAGACCTAGGCGCGTGTGCATGTGTGTGTGTGTGTGTGCACAAGACACATACGTGACTGGTGTGAGGTGTGCACGTGTGGTGGCAGGGTGGTGTGTGCCCCTGTGTGGTGCACGCTGGGCTGGCCACCACCACCACCACCACGTGTGTACAGCCGGTGAGCTGCCTCTCACTGCCACCTCACACTCACACACACTCCCACAGGCACCACTCATGTGTGTCTTCCTCAACACTCAGTCAGTCAGTCAGTCAGTCAGTCAGTCAGTCAGTCAGTCAGTCAGTCAGTTAGTCAGTCAGTCAGTCAGTCAGTCAGTCAGTCAGCACTTAAGTACTACTACTACACACACACACACTCACTCACTCCTCACCCAGACACCACTTAGCAATACTTAAGCATCCTGGACCAAGAGTCACACTTAAACCACTACTTCACCACACACACACACACACACACACACACACACACACACACACACACACACACACACACACACACACACACACACACACACACAGCCACTGTGCTCAACAAGAACAACAACAACACAAACAGCAAACAACAAACAAAAAAGAACAAGTGCCAAAAAAAAAGAAAAAAGAAAAATATAAAGAAGAAATCGTTAAAAATTACATTCGATTCAAACTTCACAAATTTTTTTCACATGGTGATATAAACAATTATTTTCATTTCCTTTATGAATGACGTAAAATTCAGAGTTAGCAAGAGCAGTTTGTGTCTCTGTACTGTGTTGGGCATCACTGTACACACCAACACTGAGCAGCAGCTGACCTGGTGGCCCTTAGGAGGCAGTTCGCGATAAGCTACACTGCATCATTCAAGTAAATAAAGGAAAAAATAGATAAATAAACGAGAATTAATATGTGTATATCTACGTATAACTTTGTAGAATTAATACATTTACGTATATTCTATGCATTCAGTCTGTGTATGAATATGTATGAGTATATTAGTGTATAGACAAACCAGCAGTGTGTCTCTGTGTACTGCTGTGTGCTGTGTGTGTGTATACTGTATGGTAAGGCTACGTTTTATATATATATATGGGTGTATGTGGGCTGTACGTTTAATGTATAATGGGTCTAGGTTTACAGAGGGTGTGTATGTTTGTATGTATGTGTGTTTGGCTTAGAATTAGGGTTTTATCGCCTTTTTTTATGTATAGCTTTTTTGTGTATTTATTTTTTTTGTTCTTTTGTGTGTGTGTGTGTGTGTGTGTGTGTGTGTGTGTGTGTGTGTGTGTGTGTGTGTGAAACTTCCTTAATAAATGTACCTGCTTAATTAATTGTTTACAAGAGATAGTTACCATTGTATTTACTAGTTTTTACTTTATTATAATTTTATATGCATTTTTCTAGTGTGTGTGTGTGTGTGTGTGTGTGTGTGTGTGTGTGTGTGTGTGTGTGTGTGTGTGTGTGTGTGTGTGTGTGTGCGTGCGTGCGTGTAGGAGAGTTTTATGCAGTTATGTATATGTACTCTCCCAAACTCTTCAGACGTGTGTGTTTGTGTGTGTGTGTGTGTGTGTGTGTCCGTAAGTTATTCATGGTGTGTGTATTTGTATAATCTTAAGCCAGATGTCTTGAATAAATATTTAGACATTGCTTAGTGTTTTATTTAAGAATTTGATCTTAATTGGAGAGAGAGAGAGCATAAAAATATATATAATTAGTTTCTTCTACGTAATATTTTCCTTCTTTCTTTCCATCACCTCCCCCAAAAAATAAGACTACTACTACTAATACTAATACCACTACTACTACTACTACAACTACTAACAATCAATCACAGAAGCCCTAAAAAAATAAATAAATAAAATAATCACAACCAAAATTAAAGCACAAGATCAAAACTAGACCCCGTACCAAACACAGAATCACCATAAACATTCCAAACAAAGTTGACAACGACACTGATCTTGCGGGAAGCGGGCAGGCCGGTCGCCTCTCTCCCCGGCATGTCTGTGTGATTGTCTGAGTGTCTCGTCTGTGACCGTGACCCGCTATGGCGCACAAGATAAGGTCACTAATATCAAATAAGGTACGTAATGGCGGGATGTGTCTGTATGTATGGGTGTTTGGGGGTCCTGTTCGTGATTTTATTTATTTATTATTGTTATTGTTATTTTACTTTGTTATTTGTTCTGTTATGGATTTTTGTTCTGCTCTCGTTTGTTTTTTGTTATTGTTGTTGTTGAAATGGCTTTGTTTTGTTTTGCATATTCTGCTTTTTTCACTAATTGTTATTTTTCTCGTCTTTTTTTTAGTAGTTTATTCCAAGTATCTGTTATTTATGTTTGTTTTCTCTATTATATTTTTTTTGTGCAATTTTAGTGTTTTTCCTTCTTCAGATTATCCTTTCTTTTTTTATGTATGTATGTATGTATTTATTTAATATTCGTATTCTTAATTTTGAGACACTGTTTACATCTGGGCAATATATGATACTTATTTATTTATCCACTTATTCATTTATTTATTTATTCATTTCAGATATCTACAAATGCATCTTTTTTTCCAATTTTTGTTATTTTATTATCCTCGAATTTAATTGATGAAAGAGTGTTTTTCATAATATTTTTTTTTTCAGGATTATTTATATTTAGTGAACATTATTCTTACTATTTTTATTATTGATTTCTTTCTTAAGAGATCTGTCATGTTTTTATTGATTATTATTATTATTATCATTATTATTATTTCTGTATTATTGTGTGGATTATCCTTATTGTGTTTACTGCAGATTATATATTGCAATTACCCTTGTTATTAATATTAGGAAAGAATGAAGATTAAATTAAATTATGTGTGTGTGTGTGTGTGTGTGTGTGTGTGTGTGTGTGTGTGTGTGTGTGTGTGAGAGAAATAGATTAAGTACATCACAGATTTACTACTCTCTCTCTCTCTCTCTCTCTCTCTCTCTCTCTCTCTCTCTCTCTCTCTCTCTCTCTCTCTCTCTCTCTCTCTCTCTCTCTCTCTCTCTCTCTCTCTCTCTCTCTCAGGTGGTGCAGGCCTTGGAGTCACTACCAAGCCGTGGCAAGGAGGTGAAGGCTTCTGCGGTGCTCCCTTACATTCAAGTGTGTAGCTATTATTATTATCATTATTATTATTATTATTATTATTATTATTATTATTATTATTATTATTATTGCTTTTGGTGTTGTCTCCCTCTTTCTCTCTCTCACTCATAAATTTATCCTGGTTTAAGTGTGGAACCGTTTCATTGATAACACATAATTAGCAATATAATTTTATAGTCTTTTCTATAGTGTCCCTCTTGTCTCCCTCTCTCCCCTCTCACTCTCTCCCCTCTCACTCTCTCCTGATATCAGTATCTTTTCATATAAACACCTAAAAAATTCATCTGTTATTCCTGTGTGTTATAAATAGCAATACAATACAAATATTTTTCAAGTCTCAGTTCTTCCCAGTCTCTCCCCTCTCACTCTCTCCTCTCTCACTCTCTCCCAGGTTGACCCCCAGACCAGTCAACCGCCAGAATTCCGAGTGTCGCTGCGAGATCTCTACCAACGCAGTATTATTTCCTCGGATGGACAGTGAGTGAGGAAATACGTCTGTCCGTCTGTCTGTCTGTCAGTCTGTGTGTCTAACCTAACAATGTACCTGTGTGTATGTTTGTGTGTTTGTTTTGTATATGTATATTAACCAAACCTGACCTAACATGACCTAATCTACCTGTATCTCATTAGCAAGGGGCTGGTCAAGGTCGGGTCATCACTGGTGGAGAGATTCGAGACAGATCCTTCTATTCCAGCCGTGTATATCCGGCAGACCAGGGCAGACATCCGATTAAATTTCAAGGGTAAGAGAGAGAGAGAGAGAGAGAGAGAGAGAGAGAGAGAGAGAGAGAGAGAGAGAGAGAGAGAGAGAGAGAGAGATGTATTGTGCTCTATAATGTAGTAATATGTGATGATAATAATAATAATAATAATAATAATAATAATAATAATAATAATAATAATAATAATAATAATAATGATATTGATTTTAATGATAATGATGAAGAAGAAAGAAAATATTGTCTACACAACTACTACTACTACTACTACTACTACTACTACTACTACTACTGCTACTACTACTATTAACATGAAAATAATAAGAAAAGAAGAAAATCGCTCTTATAAAACATCCTAATACTCTCTCTCTCTCTCTCTCTCTCTCTCTCTCTCTCTCTCTCTCTCTCTCTCTCTCTCTCTCTCTCTCTCTCTCTCTCTCTCTCTCTCTCTCTCTGCAGTAAACTCAAGCCAGCTGGTGTCCGATGTGGTCAAGGCGGTGACAGAACGGCCAATCAATTTTTGGCGGAAAAGTGGACTGGTGAGCCTCCTTCCACCTCAGAGGGTTGTGGTGGAGTACAGGTGTGTGGTGGTGTGTGTGTGTGTGTGTGGTGTGTGTGTGTGTGTGTGTGTGTGTGTGTGTGTGTGTGTGTGTGTGTGTGTGTGTGTGTGTGTGTTTTAAGGATTGTTAAGTTACACATGTTGCTTTCATTATTATTGGTGTTGATATACAAACTTATAAAATTTAACTTACTGTACCCTAAAAAAGATAACCTAACCTAGCCTGACCTAAGCTAACCTAACTTAACTTATCCTAACCTAACCTAACCTAACCTAGCCTGACCTAACCTAACCTAACCTAACCTAACCTAGCCTGACCTAACCTAACCTAACTTAGCCTGACCTAACCTAACCTAACCTAACCTAACCTAACCTAACCTAGCCTGACCTAACCTAACCTAACCTAACCTAACCTAGCCTGACCTAAGCTAACCTAACTTAACTTATCCTAACCTAACCTAACCTAACCTAGCCTGACCTAACCTAACCTAACCTAACCTAACCTAGCCTGACCTAACCTAACCTAACTTAGCCTGACCTAACCTAACCTAACCTAACCTAACTTAACCTAACCTAACCTAGCCTGACCTAACCTAACCTAACTTATCCTAACCTAACCTAGCCTGACCTAACCTAACCTAACCTAACTTAACCTAGCCTGACCTAACCTAACCTAACCTAACTTATCCTAACCTGACCTAACCTAACCTAACCTGACCTAACTTATCCCAACCTAACCTAACCTAACCTAGCCTGACCTAACTTAACCTAACCTAACCTAACCTAGCCTGACCTAACCTAGCCTGACCTAACCTAACCTAACCTAACTTAACTTAACCTAACCTAATCTAACCTAACCTAACTTATCCTAACCTAACCTAGCCTGACCTAACCTAACATAACCTAAGCAAAACCCAAACAGCCAACACACAAGCACACAAACTCACTTCACTAACCCAACCAAACACACACACACACACACACACACACACACACACACACACACACACACACACACACACACACACACACACACACACACTCACACACGCACACCCATTCCGCCAGCTCTCCAAACATTGCCAAGCCATTCCACGTGGGTCACCTAAGATCGACCATCATTGGAAGCTTTGTGGCGAACGTCAACCAGGCGGTGGGTCATGAGGTCATCCGCATCAACTTCCTCGGTGACTGGGGGACTCAATTTGGGCTTCTTAAGTATGGGTGAGTGTCTATGTGTTTGTGTGTTTGTGTGTTTGTGTGTTAAGATGCATTGCTGTTTTGATTTTTGGGTTTTTGTTTGTGTTTTGTGTGTTTTTTTATTTTGTATGTAATTATTGTGTGTTTTTTTTTATTTTGTACGTAATTATTGTGTGTTTTTATATCAATATTTAATGCTGTGGTCAGTATTTCATCTGTGTGTGTGTGTGTGTGTGTGTGTGTGTGTGTGTGTGTGTGTGTGTGTGTGTGTGCACGCTTAGTGATTGTTATGTTATTGTTTCTCTCATCATGTTTTGCTTATTTAATTATCTTCTTATCTTATTATATCTTACCTTTTGTTTGCTTACCTGAATATTGCTTATTTGCTTATTATTTAACTATTTATTTATTTATTTATTTATTTGTTAATTTTACTTAATGATTGTTAACCTAAATATTGTTTACTTGTGTTTATCTCCTATCTTATTATTCCCCACTTATTCCTGAAGCTCAACACAAAATCATGGACATTAATCATCCCTAACAGAACACTAACTTAACAAAGGGTCAGATATCAGCCTCTAATCCCCAAAAAACACAGAAATTAATCCTTAAGTCCCCCAAAACAAATATTAACTCCTAAATCCCCGAGAAACACAAATATTAATCCCTAAATCCTAAAGAAAAAACAAAAAATTATCCTAAACTCCCCAAAACGCAAATATAAATTCCTAAACTCCCCAAAACGCAAATATTAATTCCTAAACTCCCCAAAACACAAATATCAATTCCAAAACTCCCCAAAACACAAATATTAATTCCTAAACTCCCCAAAACACAAATATTAATTCCTAAACTCCCCAAAACACAAATATTAATTCCTAAACTCCCCAAAACACAAATATCAATTCCAAAACTCCCCAAAACACAAATATTAATTCCTAAACTCCCCAAAACACAAATATTAATTCCTAAACTCCCCAAAACACAAATATTAATTCCTAAACTCCCCAAAATGCAAATATAAATTCCTAAACTCCCCAAAACACAAATATTAATTCCTAAACTCCCCAAAATGCAAATATAAATTCCTAAACTCCCCAAAACACACAAGAATTAATCCCGAACATAACATTAACCCCACAAATCAATGTGTAAACCCCAAAAAAACCCAACCATTCCAGATATGACCACCAGAACCTCACTGCATCTGACTTAGAGGAAGACGCAATCGCCAAGCTTCACCGTGCCTACGTGTGGGCGAACCAGCGCGCCGCCGAGGACCCCACAGTAGCCCAGACCGCACGGAGACCTTCACACGGATGGAGGAGGGCCACCCGGGGGAGCTATCCGCCTGGGAGACCTTCCGCACCATGTCCATCCGGGATTTAAAACGCGTGTATGCCCGTTTGAATGTCACGTTTGACGAGTACCATGGGGAGAGCATGTACCCTAAGAACGCATGTAGACGCGTACTGAAAGACATGGAACGCTCTGGGCTGATCCGCACGGCCGGCGATGGGCGGAAGGTCTACCAGGTCAGCCCAGGTCACGAGGTCACAGTGGAGAAAAGCGATGGGTCAACCTTGTACCTTACGCGTGATGTAGCAGCAGCAGAAGAGCGGTTTAAGCAGTACGGATTCACGCGGATGTACTATGTGGTTGAAAATGGACAATCGGATCACTTCTCGGCCCTGTTCTCCATCCTGGCGGCCCTGGGACATCCATGGGCCGACTGCCTGACTCACATAAAGTTTGGGAGAGTAAGGGGGATGAGCAGCAGAAAGGGGACAGCTGTTGGACTGGAGGACCTACTGGATGGGGCGAGGCAGCTGATGGGACACCGACAGGACCTGGCCAAGAGTAGGTAGTGGTGGTGGTGGTGGTAATAGGGGTGTGTGGTAGTGTGGTATGTGGTGTGGTGTGCTTTGGTTATGTGGTGAAATGTTCAGGTTTAGTGTGGTGTTGACAGGGTAAGAGGTGTGGCGTGGTGTGTGGTGGTAATGACAAGGCTAAGTATATGTGATGTCTGGTTTGCTGTGATGAAAGTACTACACCAAAACAATACATACATACATACATACATACACCAATATTACAACACCTTTAACCCCACCAATCATTAACAAACACCATATTCTTGCTCCACACACACACACACACACACACACACACACACACACACACACACACACACACACACACACACACACACACACACACACACACACACACACACACACACCACACTACTCTGCCTCACACACTCACAAACTCTTTTCTATCCCAGCCACTAAGAGGGAGGCCCGTCTGAGCAGCGACACAGCCGAGGAACTTGCTGTGTCTTCTGTCATTGTGGGGGACCTGAAACAGCGAAGACAGCGAGATTATGAGTTTTCCTGGGACAAGGCACTGCAGGTAAACTTGAGGAGGAGGAAGAGAGAAGGGTGGGAGAGGAGAAGGAGGATAAATGAGTGAATAATTGGTGATAGAAAGGTAGGGAAAAGATAAAGAAGAGGAAGAGAAGGGTGGGAGAAGAGGAAATATCTCTAAATTTTCCACATATCTCAATGCTTAACAAAATACCCTTGAAAATCACCAAAAAAATTTCCCTGCCATTCAATGATATATCACTAGGCTTTCCTCATTTACCCTGAGACAACAACAAATCCTTGAAAACTCACCAAAACTTCCCATCAGTACCTTACTCCCTCACTCCCCCACCCCAGGCCACAGGCGACACAGGGGTGAAGCTACAGTACACCCACTGTCGCCTGGTGAGTCTGGAGCAAAACTGTGGGGTGCAGTACCGGCCGGGGGGCAGCACGGCGGCACTGGTGGAGCCCACGGCACTGGCACTAGTGAAGGAGATTGCCAGGTGGGTGTGTAAAGAAATCAAACAAACAAACAAATAAAATTACAAGCAAGACTACTATTACTACTACTACTACTACTACTACTACTGTTTCTGTGTGTTGCAGGTTTGACGAAGTGTTGGTGGAAACATATCATGAACTGGAGGCGTGTGTGTTGCTAGCATACCTGTTTCGGCTGTGGTAAGTACCTGTGTGTGTGTGTGTGTGTGTGTGTGTGTGTGTGTGTGTGTGTGTGTGTTGAGCTAGTTGTATTGCTGGATGTAAATGGCTGTTCTCTTGCATTTAATATTTTCTCTCTTATATCCTTCCCTCTCAGTTATATTCTTAAGTGGTGTTGTGGTGGTGTGTGGTGGTGACATCGTGCTATCTGGTATGCTGTGTTGCCAATAACCACAGCATTGTTATCAGGGCCTGCTGCGTTGCCCGTGAGACCACAATGTTGTTCCCTAGGCTTGCTCTCTTTCTCCTTCACTCTCTCAGCAACATAACCTCTCACCACTTCTCTCTCTCTCTCTCTCTCTCTCGCTCTCTCTCGCTCTCTCTCCCCTGCAGCAGTGTTACCAATGCGGCCTTCAAGCAACTGCAAATCAAAGGTGCCCAACAGGAGGTGGCCGAGGCAAGGCTGGCATTGTTCCTGGCTGCCCGGCACACCCTGGCAGCTGGCATGACCATCCTGGGACTCCGGCCAATGCAGCATATGTGATGACGGGATGGTTGGATGGTTGAATGGTCGGATGGTTATCGTATGGTTTCCTTGTTTTTTTTGGGTATTTTTTCAGCTGGTTCTTGATTTTTTTCTTGTTTTTTCTTTGGTAGTGTGTGTGGATGGATGGTTGGATGGTGTGTTTGTGTGTTTGTGTGTTTGTATGGTTGTGGTAGGGTTTTTTTTTATTAATTTCTTTTTTTATTTGGTTCTTGTGTTTTGAGTTTTTTCTTTTTGGTTTTGTTTGTGTGTGGACGTTTGTTTTTGTGGTTCTTGTTTGCTTGTGTTGTTGTTTTGTTTATCTTTTTGTTTATTTTTCGTTTGAGTTGATTTATTCATTATTTCTTGCTTGAATTTGTTTGTGAGTTATATTTCTTTTTAATTCTTATTTATTTTAATTTTTTTTATTTTATTTTTTTCTGAATTTCATTATTTTTTAAAATTTTCTCAATCATATTTCTTCTTATGTTTGTTTATTTGTTTATTTATGGATATCAGATTCTTGTTTTTCCTTTTCTTTTTCCATCTTTTTCTTCTCATGTTTGTTTGTTTGTTTGCATTGATTATTTGTATATATTTAGGATCACATACTGGAATATATTGATAATTCATATTTGTTGATTCATTTAACTTATTTCTAAACATACAGTGCAGCCTCATAGCATTAGAAATATAAAAAAGAAAGAAAAAATCACCATTCTTTATTTATACAAACACTGGATGACAAGAAACACATAATATATAAGATAAGTATTAAGAAACCAGTATAAAGATTATGTTATATCCATTTATACTGACAGGAAGACCCATATGCTTTGCTAATGTATGTGAGAGAATACACACACACACACACACACACACACACACACACACACACACACACACACACATTTTTTGCCAGTTAACTCCCAAAATATGCAAATTACAGTCAGGGTTAAAATTACAATAACATTTGCATTCAGATCATATTTCTTTGTATTTTTCCAGCAGTCTCAAGTTCTGCAAACATTGATAGAAGGGGCGTGTCAGTATTGAAGCGTAAGATAGGATTAAACTCAGGAATATAAGCAAGAATTCATCCATTTAACTGCTGGCACAAATATAGAGATAAGAAAATGCCAATTGACTTGATATTATGGCAAGATACAAAGACACCCATTAAATGTTGGCATTATGATATAGAAAAAAAAAAAAAAAAACATTAGTTTCCGGCACAAAGATAGAAAAACACCCATTAACTTCTAGTATTAAGATAAGATAGCATGAAAACACCCACTAGCTTCTGGCACTAGGATAAAAATTAAAATCCCCAAAGTTTTGCTAGTCTTTAGTTCATTGTAAGTCGAAGAGATAAGCAGACAGCACCCATTACCCATCACCCATGAACCGTCACTGCAATAGCCTATCAGAATCAATGGTGCCAGGTTTTAATGGGCAGTGTTTAAGTTGCCACAGATACAGCAGTGCTAATCTGTGTCTGTAGTGCTGGCTAGCCTGTCTCACCATTTCCTCCCCCAGCCTCACATCCTGCTTTCACCAACATACGTAGCCTTATCAGACGCCTTCATGATAACAACTGCATGTATTTTATCTCCCCACATTCAACATTTCTCCTTCCCCAGCCTTAAGTCCTTCCCACAACAGACCAACTCTTATCTAACCCTTCTGATGATAACCCTGCCTTGCAATGTCTCTCTAGCCTGTTATCCGCCGTGTTCCAATATTTCCCCTGCCAAGCCTCACGTCACCTCCCACCTAATCTAACCCCTTACATATATGCGATGCCGTGAGGAAAGCTAATCCATATAGAAATAAGTGGAATGAATAAGAAATGCAGTATTTTGTCTTTATGTGTGTGTGTGTGTGTGTGTGTGTGTTCATGAGTGGCTGTGTTTGAGTGTGCGCAAGCTTTAGAATGTTAACTGTTGAAAAAAAAAGAATTAAAAATCAATAAACTATTTACATGTATAATTTCTTTAATGATTTTCTTGATATATTATATATATATATATATATATATATATATATATATATATATATATATATATATATATATATATATATATATATATATATATATATATATATATATATATATATATATATACATATTGTTATGAGTGGCGCCGTGAAGAGAAGTAGAAAGAACAAAAGTAAAAAAAATGAATATGAGAAGTAGAAAGCACAAAAAAAAAATGAATAGAGAGAGAAAGAGCGAAGAGCGAGAGAGGAAGAGAAGATACCAGGTGGACTCGCAAGGTATATTAAATTCAGCGCGCCCCATACAGGAGGTACAGAAATACAAGTTAAACAGTAGTTGAAAGAGGAGGAGGAAGTGGTGGTGGTGGTGGTGAGGGAGGGAGGGCGTGGGGAGGTAAAGGTCTGGGAGGGCAGGGCAGATGTTGCCACTGCCGCCTGTGCTGCCCCGTGATGCCCCTCGGCTATGTTCTGTAAGGCACCAGCACCTCCACACCTCCCGCCCTGCACCTGCATCTGCCCCCGCAGGTGTCAGAAGGTATGTGGATGTGTTTTCTAGAGGTATTTTAATCATTATGATAAAATAAGTTGTCTATATAAGCAATTAGTGAACTGTCGCCGCCAGACACTCGTGCTGCGTGGTGAATGAAGTGCCGCGGTGACTGGTGGGTGCTCGCAGCGGTGATGGCTTGTATCGCCAATGCCACGCCATGTCTTGCTCCTTCATAATTATAATGTCAAGTAACGTGCGGTGTGAAGTATGAGTGCATGGTACAGTACAAGGTAAACACGCCATCCTCACTTGGCAGGATGGAAGTACTTGTGTGTATCATATTTGTGGTGTGAGTGACGGACTGCACAGACAGGCACGCGGTGTGCGGCAGCCGTGGTGATAACGTGTGTGTGTGTGTGTGTTCCTACACGAATGATCAAAATTATTTCTCAGGATTTGTCTGTGCAATTTCTTTCCCTTATTGGTTTCCTTGAGATTTGAAAATAATGTATATTCCCATTATTTCTTCTGTCTTGTAGGAAATATTTTCATTATACTTTAAAAATCAAAGTAAGAATGTACTAATTTTAATACAATTCCCGGTGTCTGTGGTGGCGGGTCTTGTGGCACGTGAGGGGCGCGACCCACAGGCAGACAGCAATCCGGTTGCCTGCTGAGTATTGAGCTCAGCACGTCAGCTGAAGAACGCATATACAATTCCTGAGGTAAAATAACTTTAGTACAGTTGCATTCTTAACCCTTTCAATGCAATACAAAATTAACAGCACCAGAAGTAATGCATCAAATCTTCATAAGCATCCACAAGAAAGAATTGAATAGATTGTCCAATATTTACTATAGATTTCAAGATGGGAGGTGGATGTAGAGCAAGTCAAGATGTCTCAGTATTTAGTAATTCCGGAAAGATGTACCAGTTAGCATTCGCAGTTAGTTGTGTCCTGCTTCGTCGACATGAATCCTAACTCAGATTCGAAGACTTGAACAGCGGTGCTACGTGAAAGGAGTGCGAGGTGCCGGGGGGGGGGGGCGGTGGCGGGAGGGAAGGAGAGGGAGGCAAGAAGTAGCTAGTTACGATTCACTATGGCGACGAACTAAAACAATTTATAACCGCAACTGTACATATTACGAATTTCTAAACCTCTCCGGCTGTCATAACGCGTTAAGCACTACAGGACATGGTAATTTAATGGGAAATGCATTATACAAACCATCGTTGGGCTGGAAATAGAAACGTCTTGGGCTAAGGTTGGGCTGGAAGGTGGTTCGGTAAGGCAAGGCTGGTCAGGAGGGATGTAAAAATAGCTTTATGTCCTACCTGTCCGGAAGATTGCAGGTAGGGATGCACTCTGGGAGGATAAAGTAAATATGTTGAGTAATATTTTGATGTTATTGTTTGTTTAGTCGACTTGTTTTTTTATTTGTTGCATTATATGTATTTCTTTCCATTATTGTTGTTATTATTATTGTTGTTGTTGTTGTTGTTGTCATTATTATTACTATTATCTCGTCAGAAGAAACAAGATAATAATAAAAGAAGGTAATTCTCTCTCTCTCTCTCTCTCTCTCTCTCTCTCTCTCTCTCTCTCTCTCTCTCTCTCTCTCTCTCTCTCTCGGGTAAACAGTGGCCATAAAAGATATACAATAAGTACTGATAACTCTTCATTTTAGTACCCTCTGTTATAAACCGTTTTCTATTATCTCTCTCTCTCTCTCTCTCTCTCTCTCTCTCTCTCTCTCTCTCTCTCTCTCTCTCTCTCTCTCTCTCTCTCTCTCTCTCTCTCTCTCTCTCTCTCGGGTAAACAGTGGCCATAAAAGATACACAATAAGTACTGATACCTCTTCACTTTAGTACCCCCTGTTATAAACCGTTTTCTATTCTCTCTCTCTCTCTCTCTCTCTCTCTCTCTCTCTCTCTCTCTCTCTCTCTCTCTCTCTCTCTCTCTCTCTCTCTCTCTCTCTCTCTCTCTCTCTGGGTAAATGTTATACGGGGAAAAGGTTAGAGAATAGAGAAAAATAAGGAAGATGTACAAGTAGAATATAGGAAAATAAAAGAAAACTACTGAACAAGGAAATGAATATAAAAAAAAATGAATGAGGTTATAGTAATGATGATGATGATGATGATGATGATGATGATGATGATAGTAATAATAATAATAATAATCCATACATAACGTGATAATAAAATAAAATGATTAAAATTGTAAAAAAAATAAATAAATAAATAAAAAAAGTGTAGACAAGATCGTGAAAAGACAAGAACAATTTTGCACACACACACACACACACACACACACACACACACACACACACACACAGAGAGAGAGAGAGAGAGAGAGAGAAAATTTTTATTATTCATTCTCTATTTCTCTTCTTTTCTCAGTTTCTCTTTCTTTCATTTTATTGTCTTATATTTATTTATTTATTTAGTTATTTTCTCACTTGAAGCATTTTACTTACATAAAACACACACACACACACACACACACACACACACACACACACACACACACACACACACACACACACACACAGGATCAGCTCTCGTATATATGTGTGTGTGTGTGTGTGTGTGTGTGTGTGTGTGTGTGTGTGTGTGTGAGGCAGATTTACAAATGAACGACAGAGGGGTGACTGTAAACATAACACGAGTATTATTATTATGTGTGTGTGTGTGTGTGTGTGTGTGTGTGTGTGTGTGTGTTATTGTTGTTGTTGTTGTTGTTGTTGTTGTTGTTTATCTCTTTACCTTCTGTTTTTTTCTCTTTTTTTTATCACGAACGAAAAAAAAAAGTTCCTGTGTGTGTGTGTGTGTGTGTGTGTGTGTGTGTGTGTGTGTGTGTGTGTGTGTGTGTGTGTGTGTGATTTCTTGTACGTATATTTATAATGCTTTGAATAAATAAAAAATAAATAAATAAAATAAACAAAGACAAATGAATAAGTAAATAAATAAAGAAAATGACAATATTGAAAGAAAAATAAAGAACGAAATCTCTCTCTCTCTCTCTCTCTCTCTCTCTCTCTCTCTCTCTCTCTCTCTCTCTCTCTCTCTCTCTCTCTCTCCCCCCCCCGTAATTATTTCCTCCCAAAGAAAGATAATTTAAGAGTCTCACTCACACGGGTCAAGAACTTTTCAGAAGAGAGAGAGAGAGAGAGAGAGAGAGAGAGAGAGAGAGAGAGAGAGAGAGAGAGAGTTATTACGTATACATTCTTAATTTTATTAGTTTTTTTTTCTTGTATTTTATTTTCTTTATTATTTTTACTAGTTTTTTTATTAATTTTCTTCTTTCTTTTATATTTCCTTCTTTTCTTTTACTTCCCTTTCTTTTTTCTTTCCTCTTTTTTTCTTTTCCTTTCGTTTCCTTTCTTTTCTCAACTTTTCTTTCCTTTTTTTCCTTCTTTATCTTTTCTTTTTCCCTCCATTTTTCTTTTCCTTGTTCATTTTTTTGTTTCGCTTTCCTTTCCTTCTTTTTTCTTCGTTTTCTTTGCTTTTTTTCAGCTTTCCTTCCTTCCCTTTCCTTTCTTCCCTTTTTTTCCCTTTATTTTTCTTTCCTCCACTCGTCTCTTCCCCTTTCTTGCCCTTTCTCTTTAAATCCTTCTCCCTTTCCATTTTCTTTTTCCTTCATTTAAATTTTTTAGGCTCGCTTCCCCTACAGACTTCCTGGCCCGGTACACACAAAGGCTTTTAACACTGGAAGTAGTTTAAAAAATACGTCAACTTTCTAAGAATAAAAAAAAAAGTGATGCATTAAAGTTTTGGGCTTGTATTTTATAGAAGGAATCAAATGGTGAGGTTACTGTAAGGTGATTCTCAGGCAGTGCTCAAAAATTTTATGCTCTCTCTCTCTCTCTCTCTCTCGCGCTCTCTCTCTCTCTCTCGCGCTCTCTCTCTAGGTTTCTTCCAGCGGCCACAAAGAACATTAGTCGTGTTTTCAAGAGTGTTTCTCCCGTTTATAATGTAGAAATCTCGTCAGTTTGTCACTAGAACTAAAAAAAAAAATTTCTTGCTTTGCTGTCATCACGAGTGTTTTTCAAGAGTATGGAGATCATCAGTTTGTGTTAGTTAGTGTTTCTCATGTTAATAATGTAGGAATTTTCATAATCGGTTACAGGAGTCATAAAAATTCTTCTTTCTTTTCTTTTTTTTTTTGTCTTTTCTTTCTTCTTCTTCTTCTTCTTATTATTATTATTATTATTATTATTATTATTATTGTTATTATTATTATTATTATTATTATTATTGTGTAAAGAAAAAAATATATATAAATTCGAAACAATTAATGATATTTTTTCCAATCTTGTAAAAAAAATAAATAAATAAAAATCAAACGTTGTATTTTTTTGCATTACTTTATTATTACAATTATTATTTAAACCATATTATTTATTTATCCACTTATTTATTTATTTATTTTATTTTTTTCGGTGCAGATCATCTCGTTAAGGAAACTTTTATTTATTCATTCATTCATTTTATTTATTTTTGAATGAGATGAACCAAAAAAAAAAAAACAATAATTAGCTTTAAAAAATTCCACTCAGGTGTGTCGTTAATTAATCAAAGGTGTGTGTGTGTGTGTGTGTGTGTGTGTGTGTGTGTGTGTGTGTGTGTGTGTGTGTGTGTGTGTGTGTGTGTGTGTGTGTATGTTTTGTTCTTAATAATGTCACTTCTTATACTACTACTACTACTACTACTACTACTACTGCTAGAGATCGGAAGAGAATAGTAGTAGTAGTAGTAGTAGTAGTAGTTGTTGTTGTTGTTGTTGTTCTTCTCTTCTCCTTTCCTTCCTTCCTTCCTTCCTTCCTTCCTTCCTTCCTTCCTTCCTTCCTTCCTTCCTTCCTTCCTTCCTTCTTTCTTCCTTCCTTCCTTCCTTTTATTTCTGATTACTCCTTACTTTCCCCCAATACTTATCCATCTGCCTTCCCCCCTCTCTCTCTCTCTCTCTCTCTCTCTCTCTCTCTCTCTCGTCAGGTGACACACACATGGAGTGTTGGATCTCCTTTAGCTGGTTCCTGGGCGATTTACTGCGGGATTGGAAGAGATCTGTGTGTGTGTGTGTGTGTGT